>NC_132894.1:4746913-4781913 GCF_030463535.1 Salminus brasiliensis | reverse complement strand
GACACCCTCAAAACTGACAAACTCCGTCCACTAGAGAGAGCTCTACTCCAAGCTGGAGAAGCATTTAAATGTGACGGCGACTTCAGGAGAATATGGAGTTGTTGATACCGGAGTCCAGCTCCTGTGCCAGAGTCAGAAGGCAGAAGGGTGATCTCAGACTTAATATGCGACAAAGAGAAAGCTCTGAGGAGGAAAACGGGGATCCGTACTAGGCTAAGAGCTAACTGATCCACCCCGGCTGATCCAAACGAAGGAAAAGCACTGGCTTCTTTTTTTTTATTTATTATTTGTATTTTTATTTATTTTTTTTATTAAACTGGTAAGACTCATGACAGTCAAACCTGGGGAAGTGAGTGGGGGTAAGACTGAAAGCCTAGTGGACACAACAAGAGGACAGCAGCACTATACAGTATGACATAAACCAGCATGCCGCCCCACCCCCCACACAATATATAATTATATATTATTTAATGCATTATAATAAATGCATTGCGTTACTTTTTGGGTGGTGTAAGACCAAAAAAAATAGTCTTGAAGCAAAACTCCATGGCAACACTGATTTCTCACACACACACACACACAGACACACAGGCAACAGTACACACTGGTTCTTTTCCCCAGTACTAGACTGTTCCATTGCCACAGCCTTGAAGAGGAGGAGGATGGGGGTGAAAGGGGACACCAGCCTTCAGCCCTGATTCTGATTTATGGGAGTGACCTGGGCAACGTCACGTTTGAACTGACCACCTGTTTACACCACACTCTGAGAATGACACTGCTGTTTCTCTCCCTCTCTCCCCGCAAAGAGACGACTTTAGTAAAAGGAAAAGTTCCATATAGAACCAGAACCAGAACCATGGCCTGGTTCATATTCATTCATCATATTCAGAACTACTATAGCCATTTCTGCTAAAACTACAAGACATAAATCCATAAGTCAGTGAGTTTTATTGTTATTATTATTATTATTTTATTATGATGATTAATGTAGTTTATATTCCTATTAAACCATCACCAGGTTCAACAGTGAGAGGTTTTCTCTCCTGTGCTTTAGAAACTGGTAACCACAATATTTATTTATTAATATGATTTCCCGTTAAGCCGGCGCTGTGTGTCCAGTAGCTGTTACATTTCAGGGTTTGGTTTCTATAAACACAGTTAAATATTCTGAGCTCGTTTCTGAGGAACAGCTACACATTAACCACCTTCACTCACAATCTGCTGTTCTCCTGAATTTCCCTGTTAGTTTTCTTACACAGTCACTATTACATCACCATCAGTACGGGGTCACATGAGCCGCAGAACTACAGTACTAAAAGTTTCCAGAGTCACCCAGCAGTTCCATCCATTACATCATATTATATCATATATCTTCATTTTGAATGGAAGTCAATGTAAAATAAGTGTCAAATTCTATTGCTCGATTCATGCAGAATTACGTACACAGTGTACGGAGTAGCTACAGGGCTCAAACCATGGAGAAAACGTAAAACGGACAAGAATGGAGATACGTGGTTTTCACTGGAGAGCAGCGATTACATATAGCGAGAATAGGCAATTCCTCTACACTTTATAAAACCTCTAGGAATCTGCATGTGGGTCGACGCTCTGTTCTGTAGGTGGGGGTCTTAAGGGTCACTTCTGAAGACTGTAGCTGTGTCCTAATTCAGGGCCCACACCCTTTGACGGACACAGTGTACAAAGGCATAGCAAGGCTGCGAAGGCCGAACTGAAACGAGTCCTGCTGCTCTACGGGGGAACCACCGCTTCTACCCTTACCGCGGAGTCACGAAACAACGCTCCAGTCAGCCTAGTAACCCTGATGGACACAACTGGCCTGCACTGAAACTCGCTGAGGGGGGCCTTGGAGGGCCACAATCTTCGACATGGGACAGGATGGTTGCACTGCTGTGATGAAATGTTGTTGTTTTTTTGCTGATTTTCATCATTGCTTTCATTTAAACCCAGAAACCTTCAATCATTTTTTATAATTAACTTTTAATTAAATTAGTCTTTTTTAATTTCCCTCCCTGGAGCAGCTACACAGACCAAGCAGTTAAAGGTAAGCTGCTACGACCTGCTCCCTCATCACGAATTCCTACTGGATTGGCCGCAGCCCTTCAGAGGAGGGAATTATGGGATGGCTGTTTGGACTTTAGAGGCCACAGCAAAGGGGTCGGGTGGCGAGGGGGGGTGTTGGGGGTACGCAGGGGGCCGCTGCAGGTTAAAAACAATTTTCACCCCTCTAAATGAGTGCAGGGGGACAGCGCGGGACTGTAATGGCATTCACTCCACCCAACATGCTGAGCTGAAGGATGGTTGGAGATCACACGCATGAATGGACGAGCCTATAGCGGCATGGGGCAGGCGGCACTTTGGGCTGTTTTTGAGCCGGACCACCCAGTGTCCAGTGCTTCGTCCACTTCACAAAGACGGTGGAGAAAGATAGACAGCCTTTTTTTTTTCTTTTTTTTTTTAATGCAGCAATCTATATGGGCATAGGGATATGTGCATTGGAATATGGGCACAGGGATAAGGATATGGGTATAGGCATGGGGATAAGGGCATAGGGACAGCACATAAGGGCATAGAGATGGGGATAAGGGCATTGGGCATAGGGATGGCACATATGGCATAGAGATGAGGATATGGGCATAGGGCATAGGGATGGCACATATGGGCATAGAGATGAGGATATGGGCATAGGGCATAGGGACAGCACATATGGGCATAGGGATAGGGATAAGGGCATAGGGACGGCACATATGGGCATAGGGATGGGGATATGTGGATAGGGATGGCACATATGGGCACAGAGATGAGGATATGTGGATAGGGATGGCACATATGGGCATAGAGATGAGGATATGGGCATAAGGCATAGGAATGGGGATAAGGGCATAGAGATGGCACATATATGGGCATAGGGATGGGCATGATGTTTCATACCTTCTACAAATAAATGTTCCTTGTATGCAGGATGTAGCACCAATTTCTATCTAATCTAAAAATATATATATTTATTATTATTATTATTATTATTATTATTATTGTATTTATTCATTATACCATGCACAATAATGTACAGGAACATATCAAATCATATCTTCTTGTTTTTTTGTGGTCCTCGCAGGTATTCAGTGTTCAAGTCTTGACCATAAAACCCAGCATAACCAGTATTATGACATAATTCATCACAGTAACAATAAATAACAAGCTTCACATCACCCTCCTCTATTCCCAGCCAGGAATCAGTCGATACACGCTCGGATAACCATCTCGCTTTCCTGACAGAACGAGCCGCTCCACACACGGATGAGGAAAAACAAGAAGCGCAACACAATCTCTTCACCAAAGGAAGCGCGGTCAATCACTCACTGACCGATCCATCGTTTCCCCCACATCTACGCCCTGCTGCTAAACAAACACCAACATTTGCATGAGGATTACAGCGCGGTGCATATTAAGGTGTTTTTGTTGACACAGACGGGTCCGGCCTTACAGAAATAGCCAGCAGAGCAGGAAATTGAGCGAGCTAACAACCACTAAAGACCAGAAAACTACAAATGACCTCCTGATTTCCCTCCTCAGCTGTGGAACAATAAGCAGCCTGGCTGTAATTCCTCATACGCGTCTATATTGGCGTATTTACTGCAAACACAAGAAACAACAAAAGTTGCCCCTATGAGTCAAGGATTGCTGGTTCGAATCCTGAGTGGACTGGTGCTGGACCACAAACTGGTTGCCATCAGCAGCTGGAGCCTCAGAAAGCACAATTGGCCTTGCTCTCTCCACCTGTGTCAGTCCTTACCCTCCCAGTGTTGGGAGCAATACATGGGATAGAGGGGGAAAGGATTAATTATATGAATAAATTAATTAATTAAAATATAATATTTAACATGACAAAATATTTAGGTTACACACACACACACACACACACACACACACCGTGTGTATATATATTTATATTGCACGACACCCTGTCGCTGGTTTACCCACTGGTCCTTCTGGTAGGGACTGACCACTGCAAAAACCAGTAGTCAAACCAAGACTTGCCTGATGTTTTGGAGATTTTCTGACCGAATCGTCTAGCCATGCACAGTCTGGTTCTTTCAAAATGTCTCGGGTCCAGTTTTCCTACTTTTACCACAAACATCAGCTTCAGGAACTGACTAGTATGTAGATTCTGCCCAATGACCGGTGCCATTGTCCCTAGATAATCAACGGTATTCACTGGTTTTAATAATATGGCATAAACAGAAAATATCAAATGAAATAAAGAAAGAAAGAAAGAAACATAGCCAAAGCCCTAAGCCAGTCTGGGGCACGCAGTGAAAAGGCTGAAGTGTGGCATCTGAAAGAAGAGCTACCGCCACAGGCGACACTTCAGGAGTCTGAAGTGCTTCTACTTCAGGTGTCAACAGTAGCGACCAAAAGAGAAGAGCATCAGGCCATGAAGTGAATCTGTCCCGCTTCTCCGGCTCTTCTGTAGAGCTCATCTTAACGACTCTCAATCGGTCAATCCCACAGCATCTCCTCTCCAGGCTGGTCATCATCCTGAACGTTCTCCAGAGTTCCAGAAAGCAGCTGTTAAAACCCCTTGAGGCGATGAAGCCGCAGCCACAGTCGTGCACCACAACAGAAGGCTACCTGCAGCACACCTCTTCAAAACCCGATGGGGGACGGCATCTCGAATACTCTGGCAAATACTTATGACTGATATCTGAGCTGAGTGGAGGAACAGCACAAAACTGGACATCCTGGAGGACAGAGAGATGATTAATACACTTCCCTCAGACACTGAGGTAGAAGATAACTGTCCACTCAGAGAGAACTCCACTGAGTAAAGGAGTGTAACTTCCATTCCTCATAACTACTCACAGTTTGCATTGGTTTCAGGGTAAGAAAAACTGTGTTTTTTTTTAAAGGTTATTCAGGCAATGCTTCTTTAGAAATGCAATGGCTCTCAATGTGAACCACTTGAATTAGAGCTGGGCAATATGACGATATTTTATCGTATCGTGATAAATTTCGTTATTGTGATACACAATATGCTTTACTAAGCTTAATAAAGACTGATCAGCTGCAGGTTTCATTGCTAACAGTGTAATTAGACTGGCTTAAACACCAGTTAAAATCTGTTCAGTAGCTGAGCAAGATTACGCTCCCCTACCTGCTTGTGTTTCTGCATTGTGGCATTTTTATTTTTCATAGCTGAAACTTTTCAAATGTGCAGTTCTTCATCCAGTAAACACTGTTCTTTCAAGCTTATTAAATCTGATTTGGGATGAGATAAAAGTACAGCCTATAAAAAGCAGAACACTGTAAATATATTTAAGTCTGAGTTGGTATCGGTACTCTGTATAGGCAGACACTTGGAAATCTGATATCGGTATCGGAAAGGAAAACGTGGTATTAATAATAATAATAATAATAATAATAATAATAATAATAATTTAAAAAACGTAATATAAAAAGTAATAATAATTGACTTGAATTGAATCAAAACAGAAAAAAAACCTAAAGAACAAAAGCCTGCATCTGAATATCTGAATTTTTCTTGCTTGTCGCTGCCGTCTCCTGGAGGTCCAACCCCGTTCACACCTGAACCATCATCTCATTTCTAAGATCCCAAAAAAGCTGCAAACCAGCCAAAGCAGCCGAATGGCCAATACCATTGATCCCTCGCTTGGAGAGCTGCTGGGAGCTGCTGGGAGCTGCTGGGAGGGGTCTTTATCGGATTGTTTTTAATAAATAAAATTCTACATGAAACCGACTCCTGAATCAAACACAAGCACGTCTAACTCTCCCCGGGTGGAGAACCACTGCAGTCCACTACAGGGAGGAAAAAAAAATCTGAATTTAGAGAAGAAACATCGAGCACACAGCTACACGTTTTAACACCACCTCAGACGCCGTGAGCAGAACGGTCACTTTAATGGCACAAACTGGGGGAAATGGAAAGCTTAGCACTTCTGATGATGAATGCAGCCATTGCGGCCTCTGGAGGAGCTCTGCACCACCTTTAACGGGTCACTTTAAAGGAGTGTTTGTCTGCTCTGGAGGCCACCGGCCCAGTCTGGCCTGGACAGTAAACATTGGCTGACTGACCACTGCACACACACAAACACACACATATGCTATGAGATGCAGGGCTCCAGGTTTCAGGGCTCCAGCATCAGACCACAGCTAAAGCTAAAGCAGAGGATTGGTCAATAATATTATTATATACAATATATATATACAATAATTCTATAATTCACTGCTCCCCAGTTTGACTTCTAATCCGAGAAGCTGATCCTCAGTCGAGACATGGTCAGTGTTCTTCACTGGACATGTAGAGAACATCTACTAATGATAACAGATACAGGTATAGCACCTAATACTGTAAGCATTCCCTGATCATGTAATAATCCTAGAAGAAGGGCTGCAATCGTATGAGATGGATAATCACAGTATGATCACCATCTCTGAAAATATCACAGTTCTATGGTGTCATTTTTCTTATTATTATGATTATTATTATTATAAATTATTATTGTTGTTAATCACAATAATAATAATAATAATAATGATAATAAGAATATTAGTATTATTATTTTTCTTAGGTTAAACAAAAGCTTATCATATTTAAAGTTTAGAAACTATTTATTAATGGGAGTGAATGTAAAATTCCTCCCTTCTAAAATAAATAAATAAATTAATAAATAAATAGGTGAGGATTTTATTTCCAGATAATGATTATTATGGATTAATCTAATTAGTTTCCCCGATAATCAGTTGCATTCTTTCCACAATTTCTGCATTAAGCAAATGTAGAGGGTGTGATAACCATCAATTGTCATACCATGGTAGAGCTGGGCGATACAGAAAAATGTTATATTATAATATTTAAAGAAATTTTTCACAATATACAATATTTATCACAATACTTTGTCATGTAGACAAAATGCACCAACAGTGTACATTTAAAAAAAACTGCTATCCAAATACTCTCCCATACTGAGTGCTGTGATTTATACTTAAAACATGCTTTTAGAATTTATTTAATTTATTATTATAATGTTGCAGTGATGCCATATCGATATCTGCATTTTATACGTAAAACATGCTTCACTCTACCCAATTAAACTGTAAAATTTATCACAATACGATAAATTATTGTCATATTGCCCAGCTTTATACCACGGTATACCAAACAGCGGTACACCACTGAAACCCTAGCCACAAATGACACATTTTGCAATAATACAGTATTCCATTAATGGTAAAAACTGATAAATTATTATTATTAACTTCAATTTAAAAATCTAATTTTGAATTTGACATAATATTTCATGATTACATTTACATGTATTACAGATTAGGCCAGATACTGCATTATGTGATAGGATGCATTACATTGTACCCAGTGCATAAATTCATCACATTTCTGAGTGTTATTACATTACTAGCAATTTAATTTAAAAGCTACATACAGCCGTGTGCAACATTTTAGGCACCGGAAATGTGATACTTTCCTTTACAGCAAACAACCTTAAATGAGGTGAACAGTCGGTTCCTGAAGGTGATGGAGGTGTTAAAGTGTTGAAAACAGGGGAAAAACACTCTGACAAGAACCAAACTCTGGTGGCTGGACGATGACTGGGTCAGAACATCTCCAAAACATCAGGCAGGTCTTATGGGTTTTGTTTCTGGTATGCAGTGGTCAGTACCTACTACATAGAAGAGGTTCATGGAAGGACAACCTGTGAACCAGCGAACAGGGTCATGGGCACCTAAGGTTCACTCAACTGATCCGTGGAGGTCTCACCTCACAACTTATGGGACTTAAAGGATCTGCTGCTAACATTAGTCTCGGTGCCAGACACCCCAGGACACCTTCAGAGGTCTTGTGGAGGTCACGCCTCGACTGGTCAGATCTGTTGTGGCGGCACAAAGGGGACCTAATCAAAATTAGGCAGGTGGTATTAATGTTATGGTTGACTAGCCATATTAGCCACCAAAATCACCATAGATTGAGTTCGGATTACTAAGGTGCTTGACTTCCAGACACTTCTGCCTGGACGGGTGTTGAGGGTCTCAATAAAACATCACTTCATCTCGGATTCCTGCAGCACAGCCAACATTTCCACTGTTTATTTTTCCACAACCGCCAACCTGGACCCGAGGTGCAGTCCGAGTGTAGGCTCCTACAAACCCAACTCTGAGGTTATAAGCTAAGCAAGGCAGGAGCACTCGCCCTCAAATCACTCCACGTCAACTCCACCAGCACAGAGGACCCACCACCCACCATCACCATCACGAGATCAACCAGGGAATATGCCCCCTTAACAACCCTTAATATGCCCCCTCCTCCCACCATTACCACCACTCAAGCCAACCTGCCGATGGAGGCAGAGTATGTGAGCTGTGTGCGGAGGTGATGTCTGCTCTTCACGCCTATAAAACCTTGGAAAAGGCAGCCAATCCACACTGCATTTAGATAAGGATTAGTGTGGCAGAAAGCTGTGTGTGTGTGTGTGTGCACTCGAGTGAGTGAGTGTGTGTGTGTGTGTGTGTGGCTGGAAGTAAAAGCCTAGATTAGACGCTGTTGAGAGCAGGTGAGCGAGTTCACGCTCATTCACTGCAGTGTGTTCAGAGCCATCTCTCGTTTCTGCACAGTTACAGAGGCAGAGTGACCATGCCGACCATGCCGACCCCTGTCCACCGGCAAAATCCTGGACCTCGGGGCGATGGAAGAGTGTGTCCTCAACCAATGAGCCTGGAACATCAAGTCTGATCAGTGAGGACGTCCACCTGCAACGTGCAGGACTTGGTCCCAGACACCGGAGATACCACCTGCAGAGGTCTTGCAGAGGGAGCTGTTCTGACAGTACATGAAGGACCAAGAGCACATTAGGTCATTAGGGGAGGTCATGCTCTGAACACAGGTGGGGAAAAACAAGCCCACCATAGCTGCAAGTTTAGGGACACAGAGTTAAAGTCTAGTAAAGTTCTGGGAGAGTTCTTCATTCACTCGACTCTGTGCTCGCAGATATGAGGTTTTATCCTGTAGGCGGGTGTGGATTTGAGCCGCAGTTAGCTGGAACACGGCCTGTGTTGAGGCGTTTAGCCTGCTAGCTAACTTATCTAAGCTGCCACAGTCGAACCGGCCTCTGTTCCTCTGTTTCGCGCTTTCCGGCGAATTGTTTGCCCTGATATGAATCACATGTGCTCTTCACACTCTCTGCTGACAGCTGACGTTTTCAGCAAAGTACAGCAACAGCACTCGGACGCAGAGCACGCGTGCCTGGAGTTGCACAACGTATCGAAGGTTCAACACTTACAGCGCTGCAGCGTGGCAAACAGCTCAATACCATCAATACCATCAATACTGCAGCAATTTCCTACTGATACAGGTTAAACAGATTTGGTAATTAAGCTGCATTTCAGTATTTTTCTGAGTGAAAAAGAGAAAGGAGACAGACCAGGACAGAAAGACATAAAGAAAGAAGGGACAATATAAAAGGAAAAGGCAAAGACTGAAATAAAAAATAAGGGTTTTTTTAGGAAATAAAAAAGAAAAACAAAGAAAGAGAAAATATGGAACGGAAAAGCAAAAAAGGCATAAAGACAAACTAAGAAAGACAGAAAAAGAAAATGGAAAAAAGCAAAAAGGGACGAAATAACAGGAAATAAACAAAAATAAAGAAAATTAAGAAAAAAGGCAAGCGGAAATTCTGGGGGAAAAAATGAAAAAAGAAGAAAATAAGAAATACATAAATAAAGAAAATATGTAAAGAAAGAATATAGAAATAAGGAACCAATATATATATATATATATATTATAAAGAAAGATATAAGGAAAGCAAAAACTGAAATATGGAAAGAAAGAAAAACCAAAAATAATTAGAAAAACTGAATTAAAAAGGAAAGAAATACGGAAAGAAAGCCATGAAGGAAAACAAGAAGGCCGGCTGCTTATCACGTGTTAGGGGTCAATATTGTCCGATTCAGATACTGCCAGGTTCCGTTCCTGCACCTCTACCCAGAACAGTCTTCTGCCCCATTGACGAATATGCAAATATTCTGTTCAGCCAATCATCAGTTGAATTAATCAATAAGCGTTGTGATGCTGAGGAGTCCGATTGTAATCACTATTCCTTAGGACCACCGGGTCAATACTGAGAAACTGAGTCTCTATTCATCCAATCACAGCGCTGTTTACTGGGTGCTGGGAGTGACCAGCCCTGACCAATCACAGCTCAGAATAAGTTTCAGAGCCTGTTGTAGTGAAATCATGAAAAAGATGCTTTAATGTAATAAAAAAGGAAAATCTGACGAAATCTCACATCACTGATTCACTGAGGAGCTTATAAAAACATAAGCAGCTAAATATTAATTATTAGAATTAATAAAATGAATACAATAGCATTCAGTTTTGATCAGGTGTCCAATTCTTCTATTACACACACACACACGCACAGGACACCACTCTCAGTATAGAAAGAGACATTTGTGTTTGTCCCATAAAACTTTATAAAATACTCTCTTTAAAAACCAGCCCCCGCGGCGCTGCACCACCAGAGCTAAAGTGGGGCTATTAAACCCCCACCACAAATAAATAAACACAAGAGATTCATCTGAACGGAGCGCAGCACATCCACAGCTCCCACCTCCACTCTCTCTCTCTCACAAAGAGGAGACCCACCCTCAAGATCAGTCTCCCGCCCTCGCAGCACATCTGAGGAGTGCACATTAGGGATCAATGACAAGCGCATGGGGGCAGGGCTTAGTGAGGCTTGGGCAGGAGAGAAAGTAGCCAATCAGAGGCTTTTCTGCTTCATACTGCATCGTATCAAGCACTGCACCACCATCCGCAACATAATCTGGGGGGGAAATCATTTGAATTTGCAGCCACTAGGGGGCGCTCAAGTCTGGGGGCGCTGGAACGGCTAAAGTGTCGTTTATGAGCATCTTTTTTTTGTTGTTGTTGAAAAGAAAAAAAAATCAATAGTTTTAACCAAATACTGAAAGGAGAATGTGTGAGAAAATGTTTTTACATTTAAGATATATTTAAAAAGTTTACTCAGCCTTTAAAGAGCCCACCAGGTTTTTTTATATGAGTGTGAGAACGTAAAATATGTGAAGTAAAATATATAAAATAAGTTACATACCCTCCCCAATTTCTATATGTGAACAAGAGCTGCAAAGAGCTGTTTAGAAAATACAATTCGAATATTCAGCAGATTAGCTCCGCCCATAAACACCCTATAAGGAGTGTTTCAGCCTGGACTACTTTTTGAATGAGTCACAATGACACTTTTTTTTCTAGTGGGACATATTTCCCCCCTGGGACTGCACAATATCGTTATTGCAATGTACACATACACAAGAGACAGATCGCATTTTTAAATATTTACAAAAATATAAAAAAATTCTGTTTGACACAAAAGCAAAAAAAGTCACATTATTCTCAATTTTCATTATAGATTTTATCTGCCCAATATCATGTATTATTAATAATGCACTAATATAACCAAATATTATTACCTGTTGGATCACTTTCTGAAATAGTGAAATCTGGTAGGGATGCACCGATCTGGATTTTCAGTTCCGATACAGATACTGAAACATAAACTTTGCATATTGGTCGATAACCGATACTGATCCGATACCATTGTTGAATTAATAAACCGTACACCTCAGCATGTGGGAGACACTTAAGGCATCAGGACTGACCTAAACATTACTTTACTAACTTTGTAAAACAAAATATGACAAATTAACACAGATGTATAAATGAACTTAATTGCTATTTATTTGTCACTAAAATAAATTGTGCATGACAGCATTCAAATTCAAAATTAAAAAGGGAGTCAAACTTCTTAAAATATATTAAAATAAATAAAATGCATCAGCCCAAACTGAAAATAAGCAGTTTTACTTTGTCAAACACACAAAAAGCAATTATTCTTATTTTGAAATATTTTGCATAATTCAAAATAAAGTCTAGCAGCTGAAGCTGAGAATAAATAAGTAACTTGGTCAAACATACAAGCAGCAACTAAAAACTGTGAACATGTAAACATTTAGCTCAGTCTTACACCAACCAATTAAAGTGAAAGGATCGGTTCCATGGACGGGCCTAATTATCTGATACCCGATCAAGCTAATTTTGTTAATATCGGGGTCGATATCGGATCCCAATATCGAATCAGTACATCCCTAAAATCAGGTGAAAATTCCTGTATGTTTTTATATTGTTGCCGTGCCGCTCTCGCCCCCACCACTACAGTAAACAAACCCGACCTCAGTGATGCAGAACTCCGACTTTCTTAGTCCAACCAAAGCCGAGCTAAAAGCCCAACAGCCCCGCTCCGCATGTCTGCGCTACGACAGATCCTAAAAATACATTTAACCCGTCAGGACCTGTAACTGAGCTAACTGCCCCGCGCGCTAAACCCGCAATACCAGCACGGCACTGGATGACAACAGGAGTGCAAGCGTGGCCTGACCAGGGCGTTGCGGCATGAGGTCAGCGGCAGCTAAAGCTACAAACGGCAACAAGATCATCAGATCAGATAGTTGTGGCGTGATGTAATACTGAAACAGGCAGCAGGGCAGTAAAGGCCAGTATCACATTCAGGCCAATGGGGGGCAGAACAGTGGGCAGGGTTGACCCAATTAAGTGTCTTTCAACCTCTTCTGTATCGGATCTGTAGTTTAGGGTCAATAAATACAAACTCCTTCATTACAACACTTACAAAAGAGCCGAAAACCAAGACCTCAGACTCTGACTCTAATGGAGGTCAATGGGCAGCTGCTGAAATCAGCCAGTGAACTTTTACACAGAACGGTTCTAAAGAGGTTCCTCCAGATCTAGAGCTTTAAACTAAGCTCTGGATCTGTATAGCTCTGTCAGAGACTGGACTCATTCTCATTTAAGAATATAATCTTTTTATTATTTTTTTTATAATAATATAATATATATATATATATATTAATTTTCACATTAGCAGGGATGCACCGACAGGAATCTCTTGATATTTTCTGTGCATATCTGACGATACAGAATTATTTATTAAATGAATTACAAAGAAAACTGTCTTATTTCCAAATGCTTAAACTGAATGCTTTAAATGAATACTTTGATATTTTAGTGTTCAGAGAAGAGCTGGGCAATATGGAAAAATTTTATATCACAATATTTATTTTTTTACAATATATGTATAATCGCAATATATTTATCGCAATATTTTGTAATGTGGACAAAATGCACCAACAAGATATAATATTTATAAAATAAATTCTCCTATACTGAGTACTGTGATTGTTACTTAATCAGCGTTCTTTAAGCACTGACCATATCCACAATACACGATATGCTTTTATGAGTGTGTCACAATAACAAAATTCATCATGATACAATAAAATATTGTCATATTGCCCAGCTCTAGTTCAGTCACCTGATATCAAAATATGTAAATATCTGTCTAATGCAGATGCAAACGTATAAAGCAATTTCCTAAAAAGCCCAATTTGCTACTGATAGTACTGTTCATCTCTGTAGGCTTGATGTTCATGGACACCAGAAAAAGAACTGAAATGACTGTCTACTGTTTTGCTCCAGTGTTGGAAAGTCCTGAAGATACAACTTGCTAAAATCACAGCTTTGGTAAGATATTCTCTGTGCATCTCACCTATATTATTATAATAATTATTATTATAACCCCCGTATGGTTAAGAGTGTGGAGGACGTTCTGAATCTGCACCACGCAATCACACATTTCAGCTGTTGATCCGCAGAATTCAGCGACTGCCCACTGGCTTCCATTAGGAGCGAGTTTAGTGTCGACACATTTTCTGTTCTTTTCCAAGTTCTGGGAAACCTGATGAAACCGCTGTCTGTGGAAATCAATAGTATGACACAGATACAGCAGATAGAGATTAGGTTGAGAAATGCTTAAGTATTCCTTTAAAGCAGTGCCGTGTACCTGAGTGAATTACAGCTCAGTGTGATTGGCAGAGGCTCCCGCCGCAGTCAGCTGAACCCTGCGGGAGTCAAAGGCCAGGTTTTGTTTTTCAGTCCCGAAATACGGGAACTGGGAGGAGACGGAGTGCACTTTTAACCAGCGCTCAGAGACAAACAAGTCCATAAAATTAATGAATGAAAGAGAAGAAAATTATATATATACACACCAAACAACTGCGGGACTTTAGGACAGTATTACAGCTCTATTACAGCACTGCCCTCAATTCAGTGGGTCTTTAAAAAGTTACATCACTGCTTACTTAACCTGAGCATAAGGCCTTCTAGTAAAACCTCTGGTTTCCATCACTTTTTAAAATGAAATTATTTTGGTTACAATAATACAGCTTTAACCATCACATTATAATCATATACAGATTAAATAATGTGGTTTTAATATATTGCAAGACATACTGGCACTAATATATATATATATATATATATATATATATATATATATATATATATATATATATATATATGTATGTATGAAGTGTGTGTGTGTGTGTGTATATATATATATATATATATATATATATATATATATATATATATATATATATATATATATATACACACACACACACACACACATACACATACACACACACACACACTTAAGGCAGGATGAGATTGCATGAACGCCACGGAAACACAACACCACCTACGGTTATACTGTAAACCTCACTATTATTTTTTATTTTTAGATTTAAAAAATAATAATAAAAAATAAAAATCGACCTACTTTATAACAGTGTAAAGGCATCCATCCCTCCCTCCAATTTGCATTCGACCTATGACCCCCCCTATAACCGGAACACCAGTAATAATAGAGAGTACACACTGACGTCCCGTCCCCGCTGGAACACGCCCCCTTTAGTCGAACTGAGCGGCAAAACACACCGCAGCACAGCTTATTAGGGAAAACGACCAAACCAGAAATGAAACCAGCGAATATCTGCTCAATATAACGGCAGCTGGACTCGACAGCGACCCAAACAAATTAGCTAAGAACCAGCGGCCCATGGACAGCGATGTGTAGCCAGGAAAGTCCAGCTGGCCGAGGCTCGAATCACACCTGTTTAGAGGCTAAAGCCTCATATCGGAGAGCACAGAGTCGAGTGAACGAGCTCATCCAGGCTTGCCAGCTTACCCTTTTATTTGAACTTAGCATGTCACTAAATTCAGAACTACCAGTGGGCTTGGTTTGTCCCCCACCTGTTTTCCTCAAAAAACCTAATTAGGACACAATCCAGATACTAGTCACATGAAGTGACCAGGTGTAAATGGGGTGTTTAGGTCTAAAACTTTAATATGAAGCTCAGGAGGCTCACTGGTGGGTTTGGATGGTAAATTAAATGGCTAGTAGAGCTGGGCAATATGACGATATTTTATCGTATCGTGATACATTTTGTTATTGTGATAATAATAGGCTTTTCTAATCATATGGAGGAGACTGTTAGTGCTTAATAAACACTGATCAGCTGCAGGCTTCATTACTAACAGTGTAATTAGACTGGGTTCATTAGATGAAGAGCAGCAGATGTTGAGTATAAATCACTGTATTCAGTACAGGAGAGGATCTGAATAGTAGTTTATAAGAATCTGTAGTTACTGATGTTTTTAGTGTGATTTACATCATGAAAGGTCTTATTTAAATATTGATGTGGTGATGTAGTATTTTCACCATATCGCCCAGCCCTAATGGCTATATTAGTGTTGTGTAGTCATGGCAACGCCTGGTCCATTCCCCACCACTGTAAAGACATCTGGGTTGGTTCCTCTACAACGACCCATTTCACACCACTCACAGCTCCACTCTGCACAACTCTTTACATCTCAACTACAGAGTCATGGAGAACTTTCTAAAATGGGTGGACTGCCCCTTTAACATTAGCACAGCCCCTCACTCAGGTTACATGTTGGAAGTCCAGCTTTAAGGAGAAGTCCAGGAAGCTCAGCTCAGCTCAGCTCAGCTCAGCGAAGTTCCACAAAGGCTCGAGAAACGCCAGCGCTCACCCTCGCGCTAACTGCCGATGTTCAGCTACATGACCTGGAAGAGGAAAAGGTCAGAAAGGAGCCGCGCTCGCAGACAGCCGCCCGCTGCAGCCCCCCTTCACCGGGAGAGGGCCTACAGGGTGGGCCACTTCAAAGGCATTCCTCGCGCAAAGCATTCTGGGAGGCATACCATTCCCAACAGCAGAGTGCCAGAGGAGGCAAACAGAAGGACGACTGACGAGAGAGAGAGAGAGAGAGAGAGAGAGAGAGAGAGCGCTCACAGCTCCCATTAACAAAACACACACCACCAACAGCACCAAACCCACCAGTGAACACACACGGACACAGCCAGCGCAACACAGGATTTCATTAGAGCTCGATCAATACGCTTAATTAATTCATACGTTTTAAATAAGACAATAAACATGAACTGAACAGCAAAGCATGAAGCATGCAGAGCTTTTCAGCTGTTCCAAAAACACACCAGACAACCTTTAACCTTTAAGACCACAATATCCTTTTCCCAGTGAAACAGCAGCAGCATCAGCAGCAGCATCAGCAGCATCAGCACACAGGCTGATAACTAAACACCGCTGACTGAAGAGAAACCCCACTGATTTGTTAACATTTCATATATGACGTTTCTCATATATATATATATATATAAAAACACACACACATATATATATACACACACACACACACACATATATATATATATAGAATTTGACCCTTTGGTTGACCGGCAAGAGACCAGGAAATTACTCATATGAGCAGAAGCCGACACACACACACACACACACACACACACACACACACATTTTTTAATTAAAATGTATTTGGTTTTTGTTCTGAAAACTGTCAATTGCCAATTACATCTAACTGTCATCAAACCTGTAACTTAAAACATTAAGGTGTGCAGTGCATAACAGAGAGTAGACAGTACAGTTATTATAGGCATGAGTATACAGTAGGTACAGTGGAGTGAACAGAGGGGAGTGTGTACAGTAGAGTGAGCAGAGGGAGGGGAGTGTGTACAGTAGAGTGAGCCGAGGGGAGTGTGTACAGTAGAGTGAGCCGAGGGAAGTGTGTACAGTAGAGTGAGCAGAGGAGAGTGTGTACAGTAGAGTGAGCAGAGGGGAGTGTATGGAGTAGAGTGAGCAGAGGAGAGTGTGTACAGTAGAGTGAACAGAGGGGAGTGTGTACAGTAGAGTGAGCAGAGGGGAGTGTATGGAGTAGAGTGAGCAGAGGAGAGTGTGTACAGCAGAGTGAACAGAGGGGAGTGTGTACAGTAGAGTGAGCCGAGGGAAGTGTGTACAGTAGAGTGAGCAGAGGGAGGGGAGTGTGTACAGTAGAGTGAGCAGAGGGAGGGGAGTGTGTACAGTAGAGTGAGCAGAGGGGTGTGTGTACAGTAGAGTGAGCAGAGGGGAGTGTGTACAGTAGAGTGAACAGAGGGAGGGGAGTGTGTACAGTAGAGTGAACAGAGGGGAGTGTGTACAGTAGAGTGAACAGAGGGAGGGGAGTGTGTACAGTAGAGTGAACAGAGGGAGGGGAGTGTGTACAGTAGAGTGAACAGAGGGAAGTGTGTACAGTAGAGTGAACAGAGGGAGGGGAGTGTGTACAGTAGAGTGAACAGAGGGAGGGGAGTGTGTACAGTAGAGTGAGCCAAGGGGAGTGTGTACAGTAGAGTGAGCACATTAGTGTGAATAGAGGTCAGGCTGGTGATTAAACCCAGGTAGTGAAAGTCTACACCCACAGCAGGACATACAGCCTGTTAGCTTATGGCTCTGGCCTACATAGACACACACACACACACACACACACACACACACACACACACACACACCCCACCACCACCACCCACCCCAGCCCCGCTTCACTGTTTATATCCGTGAGCAGAAGCTGTGATATCAGATAGAGACTGATCTGAAGATCTGAATGATGTGAGGGAGCTCCTGCTCGGCTGCTGCACGCAGGTAGTGAGAGCAGGTCCCCAAAAAAAAAAAAAACACAAAAAGTATTTGGACAGTGAGGTCAGAATGCTGGACAATCACCACCTCACCTCACCTCACCTCACCTCACCTTACCTCACCCCCAATGAGCACCAACCACCATTCCAGACAACACTGCCGTTCCACTGCTCCACAGCTCAAAGCCGGGGGGGCTTTATACCCCTCCTCTAGCCCACACCTGGCAGTATTAGGCAGCATGGTGCCCACAGGCTCATGTTTGCTGATCTGCTCCAGAGAGTCCTATTCTATTGGCAGCACTTCTCTACAGGGACTAGACGAGCCCTGTGTGTGTCAGCAATGGGTGCAACTTATAAACAGATGAATGCATTCATTAGGAGGGGTGTCCACAAACATTTGGACATGCATATATACACACTTTTTTTAATGAATTTTAATGCAAATTATAAATAATATTCTAATATTTAGTTCCAGATACGTTTTGTTGATTGATTTTATATATTAATATAAACTGCATTTATACTTTATACATATTTTACACTCTTTATAGTGCATGTTTATTAAGCACGTGCGACTGTTTTGAAAGTATTGCATAGAAACCAAGCCCAATCAGGACAGGGACACAGACAGACAGGGACACAGACAGACAGACAGGGACACAGACAGACAGACAGGGACACAGACAGACAGGGACACAGACAGACAGGGACACAGACAGACAGACAGGGACACAGACAGACAGGTAGTATAAAATGTCCTGCACTCACTCTCTCCGGTCCCGCAGTGGAAGAGCACGAGCGCGGCCGCCACCCACAGCAGCAGCAGCGCCGCCGGATCCGCGCGCCCCATCACTCCCTCCCGATCAGCTCGCCGCTCCGCTATGCGTTACAGGCTCTCGCGGCGGCGTGCACGCGTTCAACGGCAAAACACAACGCGCGTGCAGAGAAAAGCAGCGGACAGTAAAGTCAGGGGGAAGAGTTCAGCACCCCTCCAAAACACAAGCAAGCACGCACGCACGCACGCACGCACGCGCAGCGTGGTCCTGGTGCTTGTTGTTTTTGGTTTTCCTCAGCGTGGAGAAGCGCGAGACCCCCCGTTAAATAACATGGTCCTGTATTCTGGCGCAGAATAAACGGATGCTGCTCATCGTGCTGCTGCACGCACACGTGGGGGTGTGGGGTGTGGGTGTGGGGTGGGGGTGTGGGGGGTGTTATGTCCCAGAGTGCTGGCTGGGCAGTTGGGGGTGAAGGAGCGGAGGCCTGCACGGCCCAAAAGACACTTTAAGGCTCAGAGATCCGAGAAAACACACCAACACCCCCCCCACCCCTCCCAGATTAACCCCCGGGTCAGCTCGCGCGCACTTCCCCTCACACCCCAGCGCTTATTATTCACTATATTTTGGCCCCAAACTCCCAAACAGCTCCACGCGCTCAGTCCGAGTGCTCTGGATTAATCCACAGGTCGTCTCGAGCTCCTGGAAACACGCTGGATCCCGTCTTGGGGAGAAGAGGCAGGAGCAGAGGGTGCTCCCTAAATCCGCTCAGAGCCGTGTGTGTGTGTGTGTGTGTGTGTGTGTGGCGTCTCCGGGCTCAGCAAAGTGTGTTTTCCTTGCTCGTGTTGAAACAGTGCAGCGCAGTGCTCTGTGTGTGTGTGTGTGTGTGTGTGTGTGTGCTCAGAGCGCCGCGCTGGAGACTCCAGCTCCTCCAACAGACCCAGTAAAGGCGCGCGCACACGGCCCGCGACCGCTCCGCTGCCCAAAACAGGCCCGAAACGAAGGTCCGGACCAACTTCTAGCCGTCCCGACTCGCTGAATATGACCCCGCCGCGTAGCCGTCCGTGAGCGTCGTGCTGCTGCTACTGCTGCCTCTGCCTGCCTGCCTGCCTCTCTCTCTCTCTCTCTCTCTCTCTCTCTGTCTCTCTCTCTCTCTCTCTCTGTCTCTCTCTCTCTCTCTCTCTCTCTCTCTCTCTCTCTCTCTCTCTCTCTCTCTCTCTCTCTCTCCAGTAAACAACTCCTGCAGTCAGCTGGGGCGCAGCGAGCCGCAAAACCCGGACTGGAGCCCGCAGCACAGGAACGGATCAGGAGGATGGAGCCTGGGAAACTCTCTGTTTCTCTCACACACACACACACACACACACACACACACACACACACACACACAGGCCGCGCTCCAAATGGCGCTCTGAGAACTGGGCCCTACGCAGAAGAAACGAGGGGACTATGTAGGACACTACTGTAGGGAACAGAATGAAGACTTCTTTACTGTTCAGTGCAACCCTTATATAACCCTTACTGAGGAAACAGGTGTGACAGACAGACAGACAGATTAAAAGATAGACAGACAGACAGACAGATAGATAGATAGATAGATAGACAGATAGACAGACAGATACACAGATAGACAGACAGACAGACAGACAGATAGATAGATAGCTAAACAGACAGATAGACAGACAGACAGATAAATAGATTAAAAGATAGACAGACAGACAGATATATAGATAGACAGACAGACAGACAGATAGATAGATAGACAGACAGACAGATAGATTGACAGACAGATATATAGATAGATAGACAGATAGATAGATAGATAGATAGACAGACACAGATAGATAGATAGATAGATAGATAGATAGATAGATAGATAGACATATAGACAGACAGATAGATAGATAGATAGATAGATAGATAGATAGACAGACAGACAAATAGATTGACAGACAGATAGATAGATAGATAGACAGATAGATAGATAGATAGATAGACAGACAGACAGATAGATTGACAGACAGATATATAGATAGATAGACAGATAGATAGATAGATAGACAGACAGACAGATAGATTGACAGACAGATATATAGATAGACAGATAGATAGATAGATAGATAGATAGACAGACAGACAGACAGATAGATAGATAGATAGATAGATAGATAGATAGATAGATAGACAGACAGACAGATAGATAGATAGATAGACAGACAGACAGATAGATTGACAGACAGATATATAGATAGACAGACAGACAGACAGATAGATAGATAGATAGATAGACAGACAGACAGATAGATTGATAGATAGATAGACAGATAGATAGATAGATAGATAGATAGACAGACAGACAGACAGATAGATAGACAGACAGACAGATAGATAGATAGATAGATAGATAGATAGACAGATACACATATAGACAGACAGATAGATAGATAGCTAAACAGACAGACAGATACACAGACAGATAAATAGACAGACAGATACACAGACAGATAGACAGACAGATAAATAGATTAAAAGATAGACAGACAGACAGATATATAGATAGACAGACAGACAGACAGATAGATAGATAGACAGACAGATATATAGATAGATAGACATATAGAGAGACAGATATACAGATAGACAGACAGACAGATAGATAGATAGATAGATAGATTGGCAGACAGACAGACAGACAGACAGACAGACAAATCTTTTAGGTGCCGTTTAAGCAAGTTAGGCACATCATTTCTTTACACTTACCGTCAGCGGGAGGTCAGCTGTGGTTTGTCTGCAGATGCTGAATCAGGTTCTGTGAGTCACTGCTTACTGAATCAAGTGCTGGATTCATGTGCTGCCTCATTTGAGACATTACACCCTGCTAACTCATATGTTAATTACTGTGTACAGTCAGTCTCAGTAGGTATGGAAGCCTGTTGGTATTTTTAAAAGAATATCTGGAGGAACAATATTTATATATAATTGATATAATAATATATGTATATCATGTTATATAATATACTGTATGTACTGCAGATCATATGTGTGCTGTATGCTGCTTAGATCAACCCAGACACTCCTGCCAGGGTTTCCTGTTTAAATGAAATATTAATAATGATGACAGAATTTGTCTTGGTGGTAGGATTGGGTATAGAAAAAGAAGACAGAGACCCCCGCTGAGAGAATAATGCACACACACACACACCTGTGTGAAGGTGGTAAGAAGGGCAGTGGGCCAAGTTTGGAGCGTTTAATCTCCGAGAACTCTGAGCTCCAGACACAGGGAACATCTCGGCTGGAGTAAATCTGTGATTAGACAATAACACAATCCTCATCCCACACTCTGCCTGTCCCACAGCCACTGATCCAGCATCATATCTGCTAATCACATTACTGCTGCCTTCCATACCTGACTGAGCACAGAGGGGCTTCTCAGATGCTGTCCATGCACCCAGCGACTGCTCTCAGACCCCACAGCTGAATGGACAGTTTCTTTATGTTCTGTATCACAGCTGCATTCTCACTGAACGTGGTCGTGACGGAAGAACAGGGTCTCATGATGGTCATAAAGGTCAGCTACGCTGTTTAATAAGCACACCTCACACACAGCGTGACGCAGCAGAAATAAAACAAACACACGAAGGGTCAAGCAAAGCACACTGTGATTCTGCAGGACCGCCCCCTCGCTTACACACCTCGGGTTTACAATACAGGTGTACAGTTACAGCCTGCAGCTCCATCTCTTACTGCACTCCATCCTTCACAGGTCAATTTCTGACCCCTGTTGTCCAGATATTATTGGGATGGTGGTCCATTCTAAGCACAGCAGATCCCTTTAACAGGCACTGGACGATTCCTAATAACGGATCTATCAGAAAATAGATGGCCTGGCATTAGCCATGGTGCCAATAGATTTGATTGCATTCAGCGACAAGAGCCCTTAGAGACATCAGGAGGTCAAATGAACACCACCCCACCCCACCCCATCCTCAACTCATCTCATCTCAATGCTGGGGGGCTTTATACCCTTCTAGCCCACGCCTGGCATTACGCAGCATGGTGCCAATAGGTTCACAATGTTTATCTGCTCCAGAAGGTCCTATTCTATTGGCAGTACTTCTCTACAGGGACTAGACAAGCTGTGTGTGTGTGTGTCTGTGTATTTGAATGTGCAATGACTGCAACCTAGTAGCTAAATGCATTCATAAGAAGGGGTGTCCACAAACATTTGGACATTTTATACACAGTTAAATATTCACAGTAGCAGATATTTGTCAGGGTGGGGTGGTGGTGGTGGTGGGGGGGGGGTCTGCACTTTAATCTCATAAACTGAACTGAGTTCAGAAATAATTATACTAACACAAACACAGAGTCACTGTCCAAAAACTTTTGCACTACAGCGTTTCTGTTTGAAAAGCAGTCAGGAAACAAGTCATATCCCCAGGCTGAGCCGAGCTGCCAGGAGGCCTTGAATATTTGATTTTCTTATTTTTCCATCAGTTATTTTTCGACCTTGTCGTTCCTCTGATTCTCAAGGGTGAACAAAGCGGCTGACGTTAAAGCCGACCTTGCAGAGGGGAAAAGGCCCTGAGTGGCACGTCCTCCTTCAGACGTAATGCAGGCCTTCATACAGGGAGTGAAAACCCCAGCAACAGCTCCCAGCTGCACCACACACACTACCAAGCGAGTGTCACTGCTGTGCGGAAGCTGGTCAGTGGCGGCCCTGTGGTGGTCCCATTGCCCTGTTACGCCCTGTAAGGTCTGTAAGGACACTAATCTACAGAATTCAGCAACATGGTAGATGTTTCCAATAAAAGTGGCCACTCTACACTCTATATAAAAGTGGCATTAAGGGTTATCTGGAGTGATGCCAGTTAACAACATTTGGTTCTTGAATAAATAGGAAATCAAAATTGGTCCATAAGGAACCCTTTTGGCCCCTTTTGGCCCCTTTTTGGCTCATTTTGGCTCATTTTGCCATACACACCATGTTTAAAGGGGAACCTCACTGATTATTCAAAATTCTCCATAATTTAGGGTTGGAGATGTAAACAGTCATCCAGAGTCGAGTTTGGTGTAAAACGTTCCTTTGTAGAGAAACATACCTGCTTAGATTTCATTACAGTAGTGGTGAATGGAACCAGGCGCCACCATGAATACAAAAATACAACTACACACATATACAGCCGTTTTATTTACTATCCAAGCCCACCAGTGAACCTACACAAGTGTAATATGTAATGCTGATGATGGTAAACAAGTGGAAAAAGTTTTTGGGACTATTTTGACAAACAACGCCCTGCATGTATCCCTCCACCATGATTGGAATTTTATAAAAATATAATTTAAGGCCAAAATATTTTCACTTTTTAACTATCGTAAAATTAGTGTTTTAGTCTTCAGGCTGTGTATTCATAACCATTTGGTGTAATAGCTGTTTCTGTGAGGGAGTCTTTAGAGACATTAAACTTTTCAGACGTCTGGTTCCATTCACCACCACTGTGAACAAATCTGACTGGGTAAGTTTCTCTAGAACGGAGCGTTTCACACCAAACCCACTCTGATTGACGTTGTTCACATCTTAACACGGTAATTATGCAGAATCGTCCAACCCTTAGTGAAATCCCCCTTTAAGAGTTTGGGGTGTTTAATTAATTAGAGCCTCGGTAAGGGAGAAACTAAGCAGCCTTAAAGTCGCCAGTCGTTACAGGCTGAGGGGTTACAGCGCTATGGTGGGAGATGTTTCTCTTTGACTGACGGAAAGCGCTAGAAGCATGTCGGCCTTGACGTGTTTTTGCTGTGTTTGTAGCCTTTTGTGTTTTTCCTTCAGCATATCTTAATCACTGTGTACCCGAGCCATTTCCAGGAACTCGGCTGCACCTGCTGTGTCTGGCTGCTAGCAGAGCGGCTAGCTAACATTTCTCCAATCCTGTTAGCTGAAACAATCAGTCTGTGAGAAATTAAAACCCCCAGCATGCCCTGACCTCGACACAAGAGAGCCGGTCAGGCTGGTCAACAGCAGGCTTTCTTTGGGCTCCAACAGAAATCCCTGTTTCCGTGCGCTGATTTATCACGAGTGGCTGAAGCGAAAAATGTCATTTCAAAATATGTTTGCTGCCGAATTCAATAATTAATAATTAATTTTACTTTACATTTATTCACTGTCCAAAACCACCAGCGATCGTCATCAATATGTAACGCAGAGCTGAACAAATCTAATTCTGTTGGGACTATTTTACCGGCCTGTATGTATCCCTCCACCTTAGATATAATTAAAACTACATTTAAAGCTCAAGGCCTCTCAAAGCTCACCTATTCACCTCCGCTGGCAGTAATTCTGACCATTCCAGGCCAAACAACCCTGAATGACTTATCATCTAAATCGTGGTAAAGTAAATTTGCATACTATCATGACCCCTTTATCCACAAATGTGATAGAAGAGCCACTTTTGGTTCACTAAAGAATCTAAAGAATCACCTAGACCCATATATCCAAGCCAAGAACCATGTATAGAGAACATTTAATAAGAGTATAACAATACAACAATGCAATAATGAGAAATATTAGATCATTAGATGGTGTAGATACAGTGAGCCACAGGCCTACGGGTTAAACTGCAGCCTTGCAGCTTTATTTAAATGTTATTAAAATGAAGCAGCTGTACATGAGAGCAGGGCTCTCAGCTCAGCTCAGCAAAGAGGGAAGGGAAGCAGGGTTAGCATGTTTAAGAACAGTGGAGTCAATAACACAGTCCTGTAGGCACGTCTCTCAGCGGGTATTTCTATATGAGACCAGGGTCGGATTCACTGAAGTGTCTAAAGAGAGGCGTTCTTTTTTTTCTTAACTTCATGCTTAAGATAAAAGTTAGGATAAATTGATAATCTTAAAGAAAATTATTAAGAAAGATTTCTCACCTCACTTACCAAGTCTTATCTTACTAAGAGATGAGTCTAGAAAAGATAGGGGTGAACCTTAGATTTATTAAGCAAGCACTAACTTACCACTACAAATGCATTAGTATTAGGTGGAAATCGGCTGAACCTCACATTTTTTCTACGTATAAAATAAGTGTCTTCCTGTGTCCCCCCATAAAAAAATATTATTTAATTTACAGAAAATAATAATAAATACTATTTTCAATATTACATATTTCAATATTACAATTTCTTGTGTACTTCAAATCCAGGACTGTATGAGTATTATTATTATTATTATTATTATTATTTTACTGTTGCTATTACTTTATTTATTTATTTATTTTTTATTTTATTTTTTACGCATACTTTTGACACTAAGTGGGTGTAGGGGGGATGGGAACGTTGTGGGGGTGGATTAGTATGAATGCATCTATGTTGTAGGAGAATATTGATGTAATGTAAAAAAAAAAAAAGGTTCAGATTTTTCTTCTTAAATTTTCACATAAGAACAATTGATATTTTAAAAAATATATATTATTAATATTATACTTCCCTAACCTAACGACGGCCTCACACTTGTCTTAGATAAAACCTGACAAAAACCTCATGGATACTTCGGCTAGTTTTGAGTTTTTGTTTCTCAGGTTGTTCTGGCTTTTTCCACATGTGGGGCGTGGCCTGGGGGTCGTTCCTCCTCCTGCAGCGTAACCACTAAGCTGATTGGCTCATTGTGTTGAAGGGCAGGACTTTATCCGCGATAAGATGCCATGTTGAGCGCTACAGGAACTCCCATTCATATTCAGCCAGGGGTCAACAATCAAATGTCCAGCTTTTGTCCAGTTTAAATGGCCACCCAGCCCGACCTGCTGGAAGATTGCCCGCTGAGGTCCCCTCTTCCTGCGTCAGACCACCTGCCACCTGCCAGTCCGACCATCAGGCCCCCCACCCACCACCACCCATAGCAGACCAGCGGCACACCCTCCTACCACTGCTACCTGTTTAATGACCATGTTAAACCTAGATGGACTCGTAACTATCTGTCACTATTAATATCACCACTATTAACTGTCTGTTGTATCTGGTTTGGTCATTTTTATCAATAATTTATAAATAGTTCTGATCAGAGGAGGACGGGTCGGGTCCCCCTTGTGAGTCTTGGTTCCTCCCAAGGTTCTTCCTTCAGCTCTGAGGGAGTTTTTCCTTGCCACTGTGGTCTTTGGCTGCTCACTGGGGGTCCTTGATCCTTCATGTCTTTTTCTTAATTACTGATTATGTAAAGCTGCTTTGTGACAACAGTTATTAGCTATACTAATAAATTTGATTTCCACCAACAAGACAATATTCACCATTAGTGTTGGACACAGAAGGAATTTGGCCTCCGTCTTTAACCCATCTGTGCAGTGAACACACACACATACACACAGTGACAGTGAGCACACATGCCCGGAGTGGTGGGCAGGCTTGCTCAAGGGCCCAATAGTGGCGGCTTTCCAAGTCTAGGCATCGAACCCGCAACCCTGTCACCAATAGCTCTAAGCACTGCCCCACCGCTGGCCCATGATGTTTAGAGTAAGGCGGACGCTGTGTGTATACTTGTCTTATTATTTTGATTTTATTAAAGTATGGCTGTGAATACAGTTACAGATCCATATTTAGGAACAGATTTGTGTTGCACTTGACATAAACATCCGTATGTGTGTACAGCCTTTGATAGCCTGATAGCGCTCAAGAAGCTAAAAGCAGGTACGTTTCCCTCAGGGTGAAGCAGCTGGGTTCCTATCGACCTTCTCCATGCTTCGCGCACTCAAGAGGATCAAAAATACTCCCTGCTGCGTCTCTGAATGCTGACCTCCAGCTGGCCAGCAGAGCAGCTCCAACAGCAAGCCCAGACAGGCCTGCCTGGACCTTCCAGCGCACTCTTAAAAATAAAGGTGGCAAAAAGGGTTCTTTGGAGTGATGCCATAGAAGAAGCATTCAGCGGGGGGTTGTCTAATGCAGTATATATGTAAATGAGCTGTGCCAGCGTTGAAAGCTTGATTAGGACCTGTATATAAGTAAAGTTTGCTCATTTTTCTTAAATAACCATGTTTTCTTGGTCCATATATAATAATAACTCAGCTGCAAAAACAGCCTGTTTTACTTCACGCTTAATTCACTATTTTTTCATGTAATTTAATGTAATTTAATTCACAAAAACCAGCATCAGCTGTTACTGAATTCCTGGCTAATTAGCCTATAGCAGCTTAACTCCACCCATTCACACTGAAGTTATAAGAGGTGTTTCAGCATGGGCTGCTTTTTGAGTGATGCACAATTAGGAGGCAGATAATAGTAACAGGGGTCATTTGCATAATCAGCCTTAAACCAGCGTTATGCGGGAATTGCCATTTCTTGCTCCTGGGCTCCCCCTACAGTCAAGAAGTGTAATTCAAGCTTTGAGCTTGGACACACTTTACACATGCATTTATGGACAAGCTAAGAGACAGAGAACCGTCCATGAAAGGTAAAGAAACTCTGTGGACTTAGGAGGTTCAGTAAGACACAGATACGACTTATGATACCGTGTTAGACAACAACAACAGAGGCGCGATAAGGTAAAAATGCTACATAGTGTTGATTTAAAGGCACAGTGACATAAAACAGCCAGCTTAATTTTACGTAAAGTTGGAAAATGATCATGTATAAATTGATTATGACTGTTTTTGGTGCATGAAACCACATAAATAGTGCAGCTCACTGTAGCAACGGAAAACCAACCAACCATTATATAGGATATCTGCCTTTTAAAACTTAACGTTGAAGCCAAAAACTAATCAAGAACCTTTATTTTTAAGAGTGTAGAGAGCAGGCGGACCTCCAGGGTGTTTCCAGCCTACAGTAACATGCTATTCAGGGCATTAATATTAACTGAGGTTATATGGTTACGGAAAACGTGTTCCTGATCGTTACCTTTTAAAGCCTAAAGCCGAACCTCAATTTAACAATAATACACACAATAACAGGTTGTGCAGAGTGCTGTTAGGTTACATCTCAAACTGAGGATTGGATTTAGACGAAAACCATCCAAATATGAAACATGGATGTGAATTAATGGCGGCAATATGCAGAAAGTCCCTCAGATTAATTCAGCTCAGTTCTGCACAATCAGCTGTCCTCAATCCAAACAGAATTACAGGTCCATCTATATCTTTATTGATCACTTTCCACATGTCTGTCTGAACTTCCCACCAATAAAATCTCTTACATTTAGAAGCCAGGGTTGAATATACAACAATCAGCCAATCCCGCTGGTTCACCGGTTTTCCTTCCTTGGACCACTTATGGTAGGTACTGACCACTGCATGCCGGGAACACCCCACAGAACCTCTTTAGGCTCTGACCCAGTTGTCTAGCCCTCATAATCTGGCTCAGATCCTTACGCTTGACCATTTTTCCTGCTTCAAACAGTTAACTTAAGACTGTTAACTTGTTGCCTAATATATCCAACGCCTTAACAGCCGCCACTAGAACCAGATAATCAGCGTTATTCATATGTTATGGCTGATCAGCGTAAAGACTACTGATTATTGATTGAGGATAATGTTATAAAGTGAATGGCCTTATTCACTATATGGATAAAAGTATTGGAACACCTCCACATTACACCTATAGGAGTTTTTATGACGTCCCATTCAATGGAGCTGGTCCCCCTTTGCTCTAAGCTCTAACAGCAGCAGGTCTGTAGCTCTGCAGTTATTGAGTCAGCTGAGCTCAGCACTCGGCTCTGACCCCGCTCTGTAACTTTACATGGTCTGACACTCTGTGGACACTGAGCTGCTCTCTGTGGTTTCTCCTAAACGCTTCCACTGTTCAATAATAACACCACTCACAGCTGATGGAGGAAGATCTAGGAGGGAAGGTCTAAATTTCACCAGCTGACTTGTCGTTGTTGTTGGTGCAGCGGTGTCTCCTATTACATACAGAACCACGCTGGAGTTCAGTGAGCTCTTCAGAACCTCCCACTCTTTCACTGGTGTGTGCAGGAAAGGCAGACTGCAGGGCTAGGGGCTTGATTTTATATATATGTAGCAATGGAACTTTTAAAACACCTGAATTCAATGAATTTAACAGATTTAAGAGGTGTGTCCCAATACCTTTGTCCTTTTAGTTAAGCTGTCTATAACGAAGAAAACTAAGAAAAAGGCAACAAACTCAAAATAAAGGACGACAAGTATGAAATGTAGGTCTGATACTACAACTAGCGACACATGCAATGCTTAACGGGATCCCTGGAGTAAGAACCTGCAGAACCACGTTTAGAGAAATCACTTAAAAGGATAAAAAATGCTCCATGTCTGACTTTCGACACCAATCAGGACGCTAATGGGCTTTAAGACAGAAAATCAGGCACCTAAACCACGAGCTCTCACAGACATACATGCTAACGTCGCTAAACGCTGAACGCAGGCCTAGCCACCAGTGAAGATGACGTCCTTTTTCACGATGCTAACCCCACTCATCAACACTGATCTATCAAACCTAGAGTAAGAATGCTGATCTGGGATCATCTCAGGCGGTTTTTTATAGAGCACTGAATAGTAGTATGGACGACCGGGACCTGATCTGATGTCAGTGTTCTTACTCTAACAGGCCTGATAGATATGAGCCACTGTTTGCAACATTAGCACTGTGGACTGAAGCGTTCCTTCACCTTACAGATGCTAAACCGTATAATGGAAACAGTCTGAGAGTTAATAAACCAGGTGATGAAGATGAAGGAACTGGATTAGCGTATTGGTTATGTGCAGTACTGCTCAGTGCTGCCTCGTTAGCTGTTAGCTGCTAGCCGCTGTACAGTGAGGTGTTAGCCAGATGCTGTGTGAGATTAAGGCTATAGGGCTGCATAGGAAACCTCCACAGTCAACTCTCTCAACTAAGGTCACACAATATCTCAACTGCTTTCTAATCTCTTTAACCTCATTTAAGGTAACCTCAAAATGAGCTGCAGTATTTTCTATGATTAATGGATCAATAAAATACGTCCAAAAATCTCATTACATTAATATTCATCCAATCTAAGGGTCTGATCTTAGGGTCCGATCTGAAGTGAATGTTTTATATGTGTATCTTGTTCACACCTGATCATATCATGCGTCTAAAGGATCAGGATTATGTCTGGATAAGGTCAAGTCAAGTGTAAACACACTCAAGACTCATTTACACCACATACGAACCGATCACTCAAACCACGTCAGGAGGAGGTCTGAGACGCATTAGAGCCACTTGTTCAAGCATCAGTCTCCCCAACACTCATTAGACAACCACAATCCCTTCCAGTACAACCAAAACACCAGGCATAATTGCATATTCCATCCCACACAGAGATCAGATTTCAGTCTGAGTAATTTAAGATGCATTTGGCAGCCAATGTAAACGCATGTGGCTAAAATCTAATCAGGATACGATCCAGATCCGACTCACGTGAAGTGATCAGGTGTAAACGAGGTGTTAGTAGCTATTCAATAATTTGGAGAAATTACAGACTAACATCAGTCCTATATGAGTATTTAAGGGGTTTAAATATATCGGCACTGCCATGCAAAAACCTTGTGTCTCCAATTTTGTTGTAACGTGAATCTGGCAGATGTGTTACTACTTAATAAAATCTTTAACATTAAAAGTTAAGGTTGTTTTCATGCTCCTGTAAAGCTGCCATTCTGGAGATATGAGGCTTTTGCGTGACAGAGACGATATACCAAAACACAGATGCATGGATTTCTTTCCTTAACCAGCGATGAACTACTGGCCTTTACAATACTGCAAAATGTAAATGAACCCTCTGACCAAGAGTGTTTTTATTGTGTGCTGTGAGCATCCTGACCAATCACGGCTCTGGATGAGCTTCTGTGGGCGTTCTGATGAATCGAGGTGTTCATGTGCTTCAACATAAGTGAATTATTTCAGTTAGAATAAAGCAGATCAATCTAACTGACTGGTCACTGCTTCAGTTATGTGAGAACTGGACTGTGTAGTGATGTCATCGCGGTCTGTCGCTCTGTCCGTATCGTGCAGCCCTACTTCCAACCAGTCTAATCCCTCAGTGGCATCTGCTCGCTAAACCTGCTGTTCGAGTCGGACGTATCCCCTGATACCCACGCCTGCACGCGGCATCATCTGAGTCTGGGGAAAAGGCGAATAAACAGGATCATGCTGATGAAGGTGAAGGAGACTAAAATGAGCATCAGCCAGAAAAACCAGTTGACGGATTTTTTCGCGTGCTGCTCCAGACGCTCCGACTCCAGCTTCAGCTTCTCGAAGTTCACGTCGGCCTGCCTCATGGACTGAGTCAGAGTCTGTAACAACAACAGAGATGATAATAAAAATCAACACTAACGGACCTCAGCAGTTAGTTTGATGATCTTCAAGCGTTCTTTAGTAAAATACTTGTGAATGCTTCTATATGGACTTAAGGAACCATATTGCCTGGTTAACGGGTTCTCTAATTTGGTGCAAAACCTTTATTAAACAGTTCTACAGCATGCAGCACCAACAAGGGTTTGACTATTGTTACGAGAGAAAGAACCCTATTACATTTTTTTTTTAGCCAAAAGTTTGTGGACACCTACTCCTCCAATGTTTCTTCTAAAATCAAGGGTATAAATTGGGAAATAGTTTGTCCCCCATTACTGCAGCAACAGCTTCAACTCTTCTGGAAAGGCTTTACACCACATGTTTGAAGTTTGCTGTGAGGATGATTTGACTGCATTTAGCCACAACAGCACCAGTTTGATCAGGTACTTGTGAGAAGTTAGATGATCAACTCCACCCCTCCTGCTCACTCCCAAGATATTCGATGGAGCACCATCACCCCACAGTCCGATGCTAGGAGCCTTTATACCCTCTAGCAGATGCCTGGCCAGTGGTGTATGCATTTGTATGCTAGTGTCAGAATTGGGTGGACTTCAATCAAAAAGGGGTGTCCACAAACTTTTGGCTGTTTTTGGAAAGATACTTCTACTGCAGCCTTTATTTCTTGACACTCGACATCTCTGATAAAATACTTAAGAAAACAGCCAGGTTCTCTTCTTTCAGACACAGGCTGGTGAGAAATGCATGACTGCCACCTTGTGGTCACATCCAGCCACCACAGGCACTAATAGTAAAACTCCTCAGTCAACTGGAGGCAGTAAACAAATGAGTCAGCAGTGAGCCGACACAGCTGCAAAGTGAGGTTTCATATGATTAGAATCACACTGTCTGTCAGGATGTGAACCAGAAAGCAAATCTGATTCCTGCCAGACTCCTGTGCTTGGCCCTTTGAACTATGTCTCTAAGCTCCTCCCAAAGGAAATACTTTACAGCTGACACACAAGTCAGGACTGAGAGGAAAACAAAAAAAGAGAAAATCTTGCTTTGACAAACGTCCCACTTCAGACGGATGGATCTGACCCCATTTTCTTTCCAATGTAGAAGGCCAATTACCCACTCCCCTGTCCAGGCAAACTCCCCCAACACCAAGAGGGTGAAGACTACCACACGGCTCCTCCAACACATGTGAAGTCAGCCAGCGCCTCTTTTTGAACTGCCAGGGGGTGGGGTGGGGGGTTCATTAGCCCACCCCTGAGAGAGCAAGGCCAGTTGTGCTCTCTCTGACTCTGCCTATCCTACAGTGTCCTACAGTATTTCTGTGACCTTTCCATAAAAGCAGGCCTGTGTTACAGGGACTTCACTCCACCTCACAGGCATCAACATCCCTCAACTGTGGAACAGTCCCTGCAGCCGACGGCTGATCCCTGCTTCACTGCACGAGGCTGAGGCTGACCTGGTTGTCCTGTTTGATGATGTTCTGGGCGGCGAGGGTGTTGTTTTTGAGGTTGCGTGCGAGGTTCAGCATGTCCTCGGCCAGTTTCTCCTGCAGACTGTTGTGATGCTGCAGCACTGCGTCCAACTCTGCCGCACTCTGGCGCTCATCTACAGGGATGCTCCGGCTGGAGGAAAACAGGATAGAAGAACAATTAAAAAAGAGGAGCAGGAGAGAGAGATTCTAAACGAATCACATCTATATAAAGTATTTTTGTAGTATTTTTATATCATTTTATATAATTTTTATTAATAAAGTTAGAATTAGATTCTCACCTTCTGTGTCTGAGTTCTGTATCAGATGAACCTGCTGATGACAAATCAATGACACATTTCTACCATGTTCTATCATACTAAATACACACACACACACACACACACACACATACACACACATACACACACATACACACACATACACACACCATACACACACACACACACACATACACACATACACACACACACACACACACACACACACACACACACACACACACACACACACACAATATGGACAAAAGTATTGGGACACCTGCTGATCCATTGCTTCTTCTGACATCAAGGGTATTAAAAACTTTATTCTGCTTTTGTTGGAGTAACTGTCTCTACTGTCCAGGATGAAGACTTTCTACTAGAGTTTGGAGGAGCACTGCTGTGAGGATATGATTGCATTCAGCATCAAGGGCGTTAATGAGGTCAGGGTGTTTGATGATCACCACTCCACCTCATCATCCCCAACTCAGTATTGGATGGGAGCACCAGAACATATTTCCACAGCTCCACAGATGGCATTATGATGCCAATAATATATATCACACACACACACACACACACACACACACACAATAACAACTTATCATTTTAGTATAAAATATAAAATAGAACCTACCAGCACTTGAGGAAGCCTGTGTGACAAAGCAACAACATATATTGATCAGTCATCCCCAATCTGGATCAACGCTGTATATTAAATATCTGAAGGTCGGAGAGCAGATCTAAGTGTCTTTACCGTGCCCAGCAGCTCGAGCGCATTTCCCCTGTGCAGCGTGCTTTACTCTGCATGTGGACCGTCTTAGAGGCGGCATTCGCTCTGTGGAGATTGTAGGCGTCCGGCCAGGGGCCAGAAACTGATTGGCTAAAGCTTTCTCTGTTGCTGAAGACTACAGGAGACAATTATCATCATCATCATCATCATCGTCGTTTACTATGCATTACTGTAATATTCCATATAATATTCCACTGTTATTTTAAAATTTACCAGTTTCTCTGCCTCTATGAGGCCTTTGAGGAAATCCACTTACGGGTGTAGTCAGTCAACATCTCAGCAGAAGGTTTGCTGGGAGAAGAAATAAACAAGGAAATCAGACCAGGCTTCACCCACAACAGTGAAACATCGGAGTGTTTTGTGCTGTAATGAAGCCGGACCTCGGACTCTTCCTCAGCGCCACCAGCATCTCCTCCAACGCAGCAACGTACTGCAAGAATAAAGAAA
>NC_132894.1:4564413-4741913 GCF_030463535.1 Salminus brasiliensis | reverse complement strand
GCAGGTTTAAAACATGTCATTAGTAAACACACGTGGCTTCGCCACAGTACGGCACTCGTCCTACACAACAACAACAACACTTCTCAGACAGACATTCTCACGGACCCAGAGCACTCTACTGTTCACTAGACGACAAGAAGCTGGGAGAGAGGTTAAAGAGAACGGGAATGCTGGGTTACAGTTAATGGGGGGGTATCCATGGTAGGGCAAACGTTTCATCTCTACAGAGAGAAAAGTGGCTTGTGCTGTTTTTGCTCCCCGGAAGGCTAAAACGGTCCATTAGACATTAAACAAAGGAGTCCAGAGGGGCCAAGAAGTCCACAATCCACTTCACGGTGGGTAAATGGCCACTTCGGGACACAAAGAGTGTTTGGTCGCATGTTTTTTTTTTTTTTTTTTTCCTTTTAAGAAGTGTTGAAAGTGTCTGGGGCGATTTCCGTGCCCTCATTAGTGGTGTCTAGACACTGGAAACAGACAAAAATGGTCCTACAGTACAACCAAGAGTTAGTACACACTGAAGGCACGCCTGCTTAGGCCAGCTGATCCTTTTTGTGTTTTTCTTTCAGAAGAGGTCCATGGAAGAGATGAAAAAAGGTGCAACATCCTGCTACTTTCCATGTAAAACAAAAATAATAATATAAAAAAAGCATAAAAAACACAGGTTCATGATTTCACCTGTGTGGCTGCAGCACAAATCTTGCATTAAAAAATATCTCTTAAAAAAACAAAACAAAAGGAAATCCCACTTATTAATATAGTTACAGAAAAAAGTGCTTGGTGAAACAATCATCCTGATGACGGCAAGCTCAACCGGAAAATAATTAATGAGAGGAATCCCACAGTGCCTCGCAGCACCCCCTCAGGCCAAGAAGGCACCCGTCCAGCCAATGTTCTCCAGCAAACACCAACAGACCCACATGCTGGGTTGGAGTGATGTACCTGTGCAGATTATTCTGAGTGTCAAGAACGTTCTCCCTCACTCACACGGTGCTCTAGATAAGGTTCTGTCATGTTAACACTGGTTACGTCCTTCTTTCAGAACTAAATACAGCCTGCACTTCAGAATGAGTAGGTGTTGGCTGCTAGGGGAACCGACTTACCCATGCTCTGCAGACCAACACCTAGTTCTGCTGCAATGCTTGCTAGGCTGTAGAGGCATTGGAGGACTATGGCAAAGCACCAAGCCAACTTAATGAGTTACTGTAGCACACATCTGGCTTTTAACATAAAAATTAATTAATGTATTTAGTTTATTTAACATAACCGACTAGACAAGTTAATGTCATAAGCTTCCTTTAGTAGCATGGTGGATGTTACCAGCTTTCTGCCTTCATGCACTTACTGAATGACATAAAACAGAATATTGCCTCAAAAGCTATTCAATCAATAGTCAATAGTCAGAAATCATTAATCATTTAAAATGGACTAATAACCTTCACCAAATGTATCCCAAATCTTAGCTGTGTGTCACAGTTTCTTATTAAGTTCAATGAGATCTTTGCCATCATGCTTTAAAGCTTGTGTGTGGAGAACAGACAGTTTTGGGTCAGTGCACCATAGCCCTCAGAGCTGGAGCCTCAAACCCCAGTAATCAGCACAGTTGAGCAATTTCTCTGCTCAAACAAACACGATTCAACTCAGCAGTTATTTACCAAGTTAAGATGAAGGCGCATTAGATAGAGCACCTTTAAAACTGAAGTTCGGGGCCCCCTGCAATGGCGAGAGAGGGGCTCAGCACCTATTAAAAATCAAAGTCCGTCTTCAATATGAGCGATATCTGGGTCTGAGAAGCGCCTGGGTGATTTCAGGAGCTCCTGTGTGCTGGACGAAGAGGAGTCAGAGTCAGGAGTGAAGTGAAGCTCAGTCCCGGGGGCTATAAAAAGCGACTGGATGCTGTCTTTGCGGCGGCCGGGCTGCTGGCGTCTCTGCACCAGCGTCATAGACTGGGCCTTGCGGGGGGGCAGCAACTGGACGGCCGGATGGGTCAGAACGCCCGGCGGCAGCCGGACAGTGCGCGGGATTATTGGAAGGCGACGATGGAGCAGGTCTCTGGAAGCAGACAGAGCAGGTGGATAGAGGCTGGAGATCTCTTCTACTGAGGACACAGAGTTTACAGATTTGGGAACGGAAGTTGGCTTGGAAATTCTTGGCACTGTGGTCGTTTTTCCTGGAAAGAAAAGAAGAATTAGATCAGTCTGAGTGTGAAACACATACATGTGAACCAAAAAACCCACAAAAAAACCACCAACCACCATGAGATCATGTGAGATCATGCCCAGTAGCCATGCTCAGTGAAGATCAACTAATGTAGTGGTTCTTCATCTCATGCACCGCACATTCTCAGTGACTTCCCCTGAACTAGCACTGCTTCCCAACTCTGCAACTGGTCTGTATTTGAATTCCTGGCTTTTCTCCTTCAGCCAGAGAATCCAAATCGCTTGAACTGCAGTTTCTTGTGGCCCACAGATGTTTGCGTAATTTTTGGTACCAAAACAACTCAACCTTTTCACATTAGGCTTAAGGAAGATTTACTGAAATATCCTACAGGGTGGAATAGGCCTCTGGTCCAAGGGAACTCATGATAAGCTATAATTATATCTCCATCAGGTGTGCTGTGCACCCTGGATCCAACTGAGGAAACTAAAAGGTGGAGGACAGAGGGTGCCAGAGTTGAGAACCACTGTGTTAGTGAAGGAAACAAACAGTAGCACACATTAAATAAAATAAAATAAAATAAATAAATAAATAAACCACCCCAAAAATGGTCCTAGGATTTGGTATCATGCTCTGGCTCGTACCAAATACACGACTCCTAACATGCACCAGCATTCACAATAAACCACACCTGCAAACCACACACACACACACGTTATGTAAATTCACAACCTGCTACAGAGCTGCCGGCACTGCCACTCTCTTTAACTGCGCCAGCAGCGTTCTGTCCACACCTGTACCACAAACAGGAACAGCACCCACAGATATGGGTCACTCCTCAAGGCCACATCAGAAACAAGCTGGGAAAAGGAAAAGCCAGGGTTTCTGTACCTTAATACTGACCTTCCGTGTCCGAACTAAGTGCCCGGTCGTCCAGCAGGCTCTCCGAGCTGGCTGAAGCCTCTGAGTCCAGATTCTCCTGATCTGAACCTGGCTGCTCCATATCTGGGAGTCTGCAGGCCAGGTCCTCCCTAAAACACACACAGCATTCATGCATTATTAGTTTGATATATAGCGCCTGCTACACCACCCTCTTACAAAATCCAGCACAAAGAAATGAGGTGGGGTGGTGATCATCCAACATCCTGACCTCATTAAGGCTTTTGTCACTGAACGCAATCAAACCCTCTGCTTTAATAAGGCACTATCACGTATACTAATTGGACAAAAGTATTGGGACACCTGCTCACTCACCATTTCTTCTGAAATCAAGGGTGTGTATATATATATATATAAAAAAAAGCTTAATTCTTCATTTATCCAGATAAGTGAGACTGCTAGATTTTGAAGCATTGCTGTGAGAATTTTATTGCAGACAGCAATCATGAAGTCGGGATGCTGGATGATCACCACACCACCTCAAAGTACTGAAAATAGCACCATCTATCCAGAAAACAGTTACACTCCTCCAAAGCTCAATGCCTGGCATTAGGCATGGTGCCAGCAGGTTCATGTTTATCTGCACCTGAGAGTCCTATTCTTTTGGCAGTACTTCTCTACAGGGACTAAACATGCCGTGGGTGTGTGTGTGCATATGCACATCTGTGTCAGCAATCAGTGCAATTTAAAGTAGCTGAATGCATTCATTAGAAGGGGTGCCCAAAACATTTGGACATGGGTATATCAGAATGGCAGATATGAGAGAGTTTAATATAGTACTGAACCTACTTCTCCTGTTTGATGGACTTGATCCTCTCCACCAGACTCCTCTCTGCCTCTGTGTCGGAGTCAAGCGGTTCGTTCTCCGGAACAGCGCACAGATCGGACGAAGGCTTCTCCCGCATCTGGAGCCCAGACAGACAGACGCAAACAGGTTAACCACAAATGCTTTAAATACACATTAAATTACTTAGGAAGAAGGAAGACATCCACTGGCACCCAGAACACTGTAACGTAGAACATTTAAATGTACCTGCCACTAGGGGGCAAACAGCAGCTGATAACTGAAGAGTTATTATGACCCCTTTTTTCCCCCAGTATTAGACCCTTTTGATGATCATGTTGCATAGAGACACGCCTCTCGGGAGGCTGCTTACACCTTGCATTAACAGGCCTAATAGTCATTCACATTTGAGAAATATGAGAACCATCTACTGTTTCTGGCCTCCAAGTGCCGGACCACCATGATGAGAAACGTGAGATGTCAGTTACAGAAAGCAAAGCAGAAATACACAGGAGAGTCAAATGGGATTGCATTTTAGTGAAGTGTAAATGGAATCTGGCCAAAGACACACAGATGCTATCCAGATACTTAATGCACGTTAATGCCAGGTGTAAACAGGCTCTCGGTGTCTTTGTAATATGACCATGGCACCTGGGCACCTACAAAGTTGCAATCTAAACCAAGACCACTCCATTCCGGTTAGTAAATGAAAAGGATGGGTAATCCTCAGCTCAGGGCAATGCCTATGTCCCAATACAATTAAAGTGAGGGTTAGCAGAGGCCAGGAATATACCTCATGCAGGTGCATGGCATCCGTTTGTACAAACTCAAGGTTACCTCGCTGGTTAGAAAGTTCAGTACTCAAGGACAGTTGTTGCACAAATGAAGGAAAACACTAAACAGAAGGTGGGAAATGTGTCTATATTCAGTGCTAGAGGGGAAACTCTGAATGAATTTGTTGGTAGGTCAAATTTATTGCATTTGCACATTTGCGTGAAGTATGTTTCTGGCCTCACACATCACTACTGCATGCAAATGAAAGACAGATATAAGAATACATAGAATACAAGAATATATGAATACAAACAATACTATTAATTCATCAGATAAAATGATATCATGCAAAAAATAAAAAAATAATTTAAAATAAACATTAAAAAAAAAAGCATAAACCCCAATAGATCATGCAATCCTCTAAAAACGGCCCAAAACCAGCGCTACAGTGTTGACTACAGAATGACCTCACAGGTGCTGCAACCACAGGAGAACAATACACACAGAAATAAACTCCATTAGAGGTTAGTAGGAGGGTGTGAGCATCTCCACTACGTGCACACACACACAACGTCTAGAACACTACATTGTAAAATACATACCGCCACTCCTTTGTAAGGAGAGGTAAACCTGAGGGGCAAATGCCAGCTCTACAGAGATTGAACACACAGAAAGCAGAGAGAACATTGAGCTGGTTAAACTCCTGAGCTGCAATGCTTTAATAAAGACTCACACACACACACACAGACACACACACATACAGAGGCTGCACAATATATTTAAAGAAAATGACAGCAAGGCTTGCTTATGAAATGGTCTGAGAAAGTAAACTCGTTGCTAGACAGGTAGCTAATGTAACAGTACTGTACTACACTAATGCAGATACACACAAAATCCTCAGCAATGGTAGCCTGGCCAGTGTTATCCTGGTTTTAACAAGGACTCTGCTGCGTTCACTTCTGGCTCACCAGCTCTTTTTAGCTGTAAATCTAGGTTTCTTTGGTTGGGCAGTGGGTGAATGAGCAGATGAAGACCAAGTTTACCGTTCTGATATCACCATGATCGCAGTAGCTTTTGTATTAGTGCCCTAACCAGCGCAATTACCATCGCCTTACACGTCATACTTGGCCAGACATGGCCAGATCACTGTATTTTTAGAATTAATATATTAGGCTTTGCAAGGATGGTTGTTCTTAATAAGATAACATTTTATTGATCCTGAAGGAAATTAATGACTGAAAACCACCTGGTAAATAAGGCCCTATATCATTATTAACATCTTGATCAATCTCAGCTCCAGACGAGTACCTATGGCCTTTAAATGAATTACAGATATCATGCAATCCAACAAAAGCAAATAACTTTCGATAAAATAATGCAGGTCAATCTTTAAATATCACATAATTGATTTACTGTCCGTCGTAAAGTCGCTGAAACACCAAAAGTCTAACTCCGACTGTCCATCAGTGTTGTGTGGGTCCCCCATTGCCTTGATGACCACCTCACGCCACTTCATCACACTTTAATGTTTTATTAAACTGATGTAAATTAACTACTTCCCACACATTCCTCAGTGAAGTCCTGGGTTTTTCGTCTCCACATTTCCCAACCCAGTCCCGTTAGCTTTCAAAGAAAGTTTCTGGTGACTGTCATCTGTGTTGCCATAACATCATCTGAGCTTCCTCACTCCTCAACACACTGAGAGTGTGGGGACTCGCAGTTTCTTGAAAGCATATCCAGAGACGTTTTGCGGTTTTCCACCAAAAAGAGCTCGTCAACATTATTGTAGGGCATCTAAGCAATTCTTATTGATTGCTGGTGTATTTATGAAGTTATACAAGTAATACGTTCATATTGTGCAGCCCTCATCCAGACAGACAGAAAAACACAGCCATAGACACACCACACAAACCATGGACTGTTGGGTGAAAGGCACACAATCTTAAAGTGAAGTCTGCACAGTCGTAAAGCTGCCCTGTCCCCTCTTTGAGCTCACCGTGTTCTTTCTCTTCAACTTGAGCTGGTTCTTAGCCAGCGTCTCCGCATACTCCAGCTGCTCTATCTCCTCCATCTTCTCGTTGTAGCTCCTGATCTGCTCGTTAATCAACATCTCCACACAACTGCGGAAAACACATACGTACATACATGCACACACCAAAGTTAAATATGCCCTCAATGCTTCTAGCACTCATCAGTTTGGGCTGCGATGACTAGTGGACCATTGGTCGTTGAACACAGAAGAGAAAAGGACATACGTGGTTGTCTTGGCAACATCCTTCATGCTGAGGAGGGGGTCGGCACTGTCTGGTCCACGTAGAATGCAGGGAGCGAAAACAATAGCCAGCGAGTTGGGGTTCATTCGATTACTTTTCTCCTCTTTTGACACCCTGGTGAGAGAATTAGACAATTGAGTCTTTATACCAATGTTTTTAAAACACATTCCCTGCCTAATTAGCCCTGATCCAATTTAATGAAGAGCTGAATAAAGAGAGAAGTGGGCCCTCCCTGGGGAGCAGCATTAAAAGGGTATTTATGCAAAATGTAGATACTGAATTTGTTAGGATGTAAATTCTGAGTGGTTTGGGGTCTAGTACGTCCCGTTCTAGAACAAAAAAAAAAATGTTTACAAAAGAGCTGATAGAAAGCAGACATCAGAGGAGTTTAATACTTCTAAAAGCTCCACCACAGAAAAGAAAAAAAACGAAGGCTCAATTCTTAATTCACACACACACACACACACACACACACACACACACACACACACACACACACACACACACACACACACGACAATTTTACCTGGTAACTGTAAAGAAGCCCCAGTTAGCATGTCTCTACAATGCACCAAATTTCACACCAAAAGACATTTTACAGTTCAAACACTGAATTATTCAGAAAATCAGACAAACCTGACGAGATGGAAGATAAGTCTCTCCATGGTGGTGAAGTGGGCTGTGGGGAGCTCCTCTAAAACTCTATAGATGGCTTGTAGCTGTTCCTTCTTCTCAGGCAATTCTGACAAAGCAGATAAAGAGAGGGGGGAAATGAGCAGTTAAGAAAGAGAGAGAGAATGAGTACAGCAAACAGTGAAGGTGCTGCGAGACTCACCAATTGCATGGATGAAGTCACTATAGCGGGCAAAGGTCATGAGGGGTTCGGGTAGTTCCCTCAGCCACTGCTTTACCAGACCGGTCACAGCGTGGATGGGGTAGTCTTCCAAACAAACACTATGGGGATCTGCAGACACAAATCACATTATTGGAACTGCAGCACATCAATGTGTAAATAGATACAAACACTAAATTGTACAACAGTCAGATCCAACTTGTCTTATATGCAGACTGTTTCAGGTACAGGGATTAAGTCTAGTTCTGGTCTACCTGGCATTCTGAAAGAAAATTTCCCACTGAAAAGAAAAAGCAGTCCGGGATTTAAACCCTGTCTGGAAATCCATCTCAGAGAGTTTGTACTGTACAGAAACTGTACAGGGCTAATGGGGTATAAACCCACCAAACATTGAGCTGTGGATCAGTGGACCTGTGTTTCTGGAATGATGGTGCCCAATCTTATATTTTTGGGATGAGTTGGGGGGGATTAGGGATGATGTGGGGCGGTGATCATCAAACATTCAGCTCACTAACACTATTTGATGGTCAATGCAATTAAATCCTCACAGCAATACTCCAAAATCTAGCCGAAAGCCTTCTCTGGACAATAGAGACAGCTTTTTATTATTATTATATATTTTTTTAAATACCCATTATAACTTAATTTGGGAAGTAACAATAAATTATCATGTGTCCAAATACTTTTGTCCATATAGTGTATACCATACTTTAAACGGCACAGCCATGCAGCAGTCATGCAATAACAGACTCCATGCTTTCTGGAGAGAAAGAGGCAGCTATAATGCACTGGTATATAGACTTGCCAGCTTCAAGTAGCCCTCGGAGCTCCTTCATGCGGTTGGCTGAGCCGGACTTTCTGTAGATGCCCTCGGTGTAGAGGCCGTTCATCTCCACGTGCTCCAGCATCATCTCCAGCACTACAGGAACAGGGAGTCTGTCGTTGACCAGCTTGCATACACGCACGCCAAAGTGAGAGCCACAATCCTCTTCATTCTAACCAGAAGCAGAAAATATAAAACCAGCAGGAGATGCATTAGTATGGCACTAGTGATTTTCAAACTCACTCACTTTGTTAACACAAAGCTCACCAGAATAAATTACTTAGATAATTATTATTATTTAAACATGGCTTGATTTAGCACGTTCTGAACAGAAAACCACTTAACATACTTAAACACATCCATGTTTTTTTGCCCTATAAAGCTAAATTAGCATGTGTAATCTGATTGGCATATAGACTAAACACTACACTAAATCAGCTTTAGTGACAAATTAGGAAAGAAAAAGAAAGAAAAAAAGAAAAAGGGATATTGACAGATGTAGCTCAGAGAAACATCTCAAACCTCTTTAACAGACACCTATTAAACATTCTAATCAGGTGACACTAGTACCTAACTGCAGAATTACAGTGGTCTACAGACAATGTTGATGTCCCAATCGAAGCCTTACCTTCTTTGAGCAGAAGGTATTACAATCTGTGACAATTTTGGACAGGCATTTCTTGTGGCAAACAAGTTTACAATCTGAAAAAAGAGACAGACAATACATCTTAAATGACCTTTAGCACCTTTAATGATTGGAATAACATTTATCTGAACAGCAAATTTATATATTTATATAAATATATAATTAATTAATCAATTAAATTACAACACAAGGGTCCAACTGATAACCATATTTCAACAGAGTCTCAAAATGAAGATTTTCACAGAGAAAAATATATAAACATACAAAACCTAGACTACACTAAACTCTGTATACTATCAGTTTTTGTAAGGACGGTGTATCCTGCATAACATCAAACAGCAGCATGGATGCAGCATACTCACAACTGCACATGTAGGCTTTCTCCATCCCCCAGATGTAGGAAGAACACTGATCACAGGACTGCATGATGCTGACCTGGTAGTGAGTAAACACGTGGTCCAGTGGGCTCTCCAACTAAGAAAAGGAGATACCTGTTAGTTATCAGGAGGCTGTGTTAGGCTTTTACAGGGGTTTTTGTTGATGTATGTAAGGCTACTTACACTCTTGTCTTTTTTCCGCCTCTTCTTACGACCTTTTGGAGGCTGAGACAGAAGCGGATAGCGAGTTAATGATAAATCAATAACTACACTTTAAACCATGTGAAAAGTGACAATTACCATTTAAACTGTATGAATGATCCATTGACATGAAATAACCCTTTACCTAGCACCTTGATATCTACACTAATATAAAAGGTGCATCATAAATAAAATGAATTAACCAACATCATTATTATTATTATTATTATTACCTTTGCAGGTTCTGCCTCTTCTCTTTTGATTTCCCCTCTAATGAAGCCATCCAGCACAGACTGGAACAGATTGACCACCAGCTGCACTTCACCTTTCTGCTTCTCTCCAGCTAAACTGATCACTTTGTTCTGATAGCCCCTCATTAGGCCCTTGTAACCAATGTGTGGCTTCTGTAGAACAGCAAGAGGAAGAGGGAGAAGGTTTTTTTTGCAATCAGCATAAAGTATACATGCTTATTCCATAATTTCCTTCCAAACTTCTTGCATATGCAATGCAACTGTTGTGCATGATGACTGAAAAAAGAGGATGGTACAATTTTGCCAACATCTTGTGCTATTAAAAACTGTACAAACAGTGCATTCAAATATGTGGTAGCCATGGCTTATCTTATGATAGGTTTATCAGTTCACCAGAGGCCCTGAAAAAACATCTGTTAAGAAAATGCACAGAGAACCTGCACCATCACAAATCACTCTAAGGAAACATACAGCTCAGCTGCAAGTGTTCATTTATTGACACTGACTGAGAAACTAGTGCTTGTTCAGCCTAAAATAAACACGCAAACCAAGTCAAGTGTATAAATTTGCCATCTGCACTTACAGGAACAGAGTACATGCTTTTGATATCCGATCTGAACTGCATGGTGGCTGTAATGAAGATGTGCTCAGTTGCCGACAGCTGCTTTCCTCTAGAGCGGAGATCATTCACCTGTACCGTACAAGGAGAGAAAAAAAAGAAAAGAACAAAGCATTATAACACAATAATAAATATATAGATGCATTTTCTTTCCCCACATAATACAATTAAAAAGGAAAAAACTAGCCACTAGCTATTTCGCTATCCAGTGGTATACACTGGGCAGCCCTGTTGACTGTGTGTTCATTCTGAGACCTGATTTCCAAGGAACTCGTCCAGATGCCGAAGTTCATTAGCGTTGGTGATCTCTCTGTCCAGAGAGGCGTTCCATTGCTCGGTGACCCGTGTGGCCCGGCTGATCTTAATAGTGGGGTTGCGACTCAGGCGTCCACTAGGTAGATCTGGGTGATGTAAACGTGAGGGAGAGGTGGCTAAAAGGTTGAGAGAACGAGGGTGAGAGGGGGAGAAAATGTGTCAGTGGTAATGTTTAACCGTATGACTTACTTATCTGTTAAAATGGACAAACATACACACAAAATTTAAACTTCAGCACTGCTGCTATAATGGTTATAATGGTAAAAGTTATAGAAGATACCTTCTACTTTTTCAGCCAAAGCAGCAGCCATCGTCAGCTCTCCATCCTCTGGTGTATGAGCCTCCTTATGAGGACGCTTCTTCAGGATCTTTCTGAGGAAACCTGTTGTTCTGTAAAACCCCACAAAAGGAGAGTAAATCTTTTCATACTGCAAAAGCTACACATTCCTATATACACATGACCGTTCACACCAGCCTGACCAAAGACTGTAGAAAACATAGACGCTGTGGCTGTCCATGTTGTCAAATGTGCAACCAGAGATGTCGTCATTAAATCTGCTGACGATCCGATAATCATGTGCCTGATCTCAAACGACAACAAGGCAGCTTACAGAGAGCAGGTCAGCTTCCTGACACAACCACTCCCTAAAGCCAGACCAATGACCAATGAGACAGTGGACTTCATGAAGCAGGAGCGAGTGCTCCCATCTCCATCAATGGCACCACTGTAGAGAGGGTCAGCAGCTCCTTGTTCCTTGGTGTACCTGCCCTCTCTACTGCAGACGACTGAACGGGTTTTGCATGAATTTCCACGTTCTCAGCACATTCTACACCTGCACTGTGGAGAGCACTCTAAAAGGCTGCATCACCACCTGGTACGGGGATTGCACCGCTCTGCAGAGGGTGGTGCACACAGCCCAAAACACCACTGGGGTTCAGCTTCCTTCTGGATTTGGACAACAGCTCTTGTCTGTGGAAGTCCAGGAGGATTATTAAGGACTCTACCCACCCAAGACCAAAACTAGTCGGTTTCGAGACAGCTGCTAACCCCCCAAACAGTTAGGTTGCTGAACATCCAGTGGTACAGTGCATCAGTCCAGTCTCTCACAAAGCTCTCTCATAGGTCTCATCACACCTCCACCCAATACAAACACCACCCTACACAACAGTCTGCCCTTACTTACTTACTGGAACTGTGACCAACTGCTCAGTCACACGGCACCCACCAAAGACTCCTCCCCACTTTCACCACATTTAAAATATCATCTTATTCTGTGCTAATAAGTAAATAATAAACATCTCACAATTATTATATTAAATTGCAATTTACCACATTATATATTAAAGCAGAACAGTGCAATAATGTGTGTAAGGTGTGTATAGCACAAGTTAACACTAGTATCTAATCTGTATTTTTATTTTGTATATATTTGTATTTAGATTTATATTTGTAAATAGATTTTCAGTCCCTTTTACACCCGTTTTAACACAATGTGACAAGAAACACGATTGATTTAATTCCTAAGGATAATTAAATAAAAAAGAACAGTTTGTTTCATCATTGAAACATATGGGGATGGGTGGAGCTAAACATTATACTGCAACCAGCCAGCAGAGGCGCTAGACCAGTGGTTGCTTCACTTTTGGGAGACATTGCACTGTATGTTTTCTACAGTCATTTGGTCACAAATGTCTACTATCCTTTATTTTTCCCCTGCTATTATGTACTTGTTTATACAAACCACTTTTTAATATGGATTCACAGATATGGGAATATGGATCCAATACCTGGACCAGCTATACATACAACATACAGTGTGGCAAACTGTTATGATGGATGGACCAATAGAAATGCTTCAAAATGACTATGAATAAAATCTTTTTCTATTCTTCCACTGAAAGTTGGGAAGGGCTTTCCCCTGGCTCCTGTAAAGCTGCCCTTTTGTCCTCCAGCAATGATGTATTCGAGAGGGTCCCAAATGTAGTCAAAAGGGCAGATATTTTAGTGTAGTAGCTCAGACCCCCCTAAACACACTCCTCTGTAGTTCCATATACACACATGCAAATAACACTTTCAAATACTGGTAAGATATAAACATCCGTCCAACACTTCTTCTATCTGCTTATACAACACGAGTCCTAAAGCTTTTAAACAGGAACATCAGTAAAATCTTAAAACCTCTTATTCTGCCAATCGAATTCAGCAAAAATGAATAACAACTGGGCCCGAGTGTTTTCTCTGTAAACAAACAGTTCTAGCTTTTAAAATGATGGAGACCAGAGATAACTTGCAGAGCAACTTCAGGCATAAGAAAAAAAAAACGAAAAAACGACAGATTTATCTAACGCATTCTTGTTGGAACATTTTGGACAGCCTAGGGAGCATGAAATATATATATGTCCTGCAACGCAGAAACAGAGTAAATGTGGAGTCTGGCAGAGTCTCAGTGTTTCTTCATCTAAACAGCGCAGAAACAAATGAGCTCAGAGCCCAAAGTTTTCAGGAATTGAAGAAATCTCCCTGTTCCCATAGCAGCTACTCTGTAGACATATAAGGGAGCGAAAAAAAGCTTGTGAAGTGTCAGATAAACGAGCAGGCTAGATAGGGCTCATGGGAAAGCACTAGCCCTGTCTGAGCTTATGAGTCAGGTTTCCTGTGTGACGACCTTTCACTCCAGATAAGAGTTTACTCATTTAGACACACAAAAAAAGAACCGAGTCACTGAGGGCTGATCAGCCAGAGAATGCCAAAACTGTGTGACTGAATTCTTTAAGTCAGGGAGCAACAGCTATGATAAACCACACAAGGGCACAGGCAATGAGAGACTCGCTCCATCCAAAGGCTCAGAGAAAAGACAGATGGTTATTTGGAGCGCAGCATTTACTGGGAGGATGTCTTGGGCAGATATTTCAGTTCAGTTTCTTCAGTTCTGCAGATCAGTTGTAAAATCTTACATCATTACTATTCCACAGCGTCAGACGCAAATATTTGCATGCTATTTCAATAGGTATATAGAAAAACTGTTAATACAATACATTAATAAAAATTAAAAAACACTCTTAATGAAAACAATGATTATTTTGTAAAATACAATTAAAGATAATAAACATAAATAATATAATACTGCTTAATCTAATACCATTAATAGTTTGCAAAATGAATTCTATAGATCAAATTAGTTCATAATGGTTAAATTATCACTACATTACTTTATTATATAGCACAAATTATTTAGCTTATCTTAGCTATTAGCTAATATTTCCACACTTCCACATTATTATCATTATTATTATTAGTTTTAAGAGGATCTTAACATCTGCAGTAACAAAGAAAAACAAAAAAACAAACAAACAAACAAAGAAAACCCCAGCATTCTCTTCTTTCCCCCCTCTCACCTCTCTGGAGTGGGCGGATGGGCGTGAGAGCCATGAGGGCCATCCTGCTGGCCTGGAGAGTCCTGAGTCCGCACCGTGCTGACAGCTTTCCCTCCATGTGGAACGTCTATGGCACGGGACTGGGCCTGTAAGAGCGTTCATAAACACCCCAGTCAGTTTTATTCAAGGCATACAGAGTCAGGTACACGGTCCTTTTACCTCCGTTTACTGGCCATTTTATCAGAAACACCTAAGTGTACAAGTAGGTGCACCCTGTGAGTTATTGACTACAGTGATGTTAGCCAATACCCAATGAATGTAAGAGGACAGCAGGTGTACCAAATCAACTTGCAAGTGTATACAGACTCAAAAACATGATCACAATAGATCAGTTGCACCATCACCATGATCAATTATTCTCCCATATTATCCAGCTTGCACACCATAAGCACCTCATTAGTTTAGAACACTGATGCAGTTCTGGAAATTAAATTATTAAAACAAAGACAGGTTTTAGGTTAAAAAAAAAAAAAAAAAAAAAAAAGAAAATCCCCCCAAAAGATTATTTTTATAACATTGTATTAATATTAAGACCCAACTGTAAGACCTGTATCTAGAGTTCAGGATTACATCGACCCCTACTGCCACTGAGACACTGATGACGATCAGCTCACAGGGCGAAAAGATCATTCATGATTGTTTGACATGAAAGCATGAGTGGATGCACCATTAAACCTTCAATCTTTTCACAATTAAATTTGATTATTTTGTAAAAATAAGAAAAGTTTTTAATATTACAATTAATGCACAAATGTGGCTCGAGGAACTATTACTACTATTCTTCAGACTGAAGAATTCTTTACCACAGATCATTAATTTTGACCACTTTTGGTCAAAGGTGTATGCAAACCTGAGAACAACCATGAATAATCATTAAATTTCTGATATAATTAAAAAAATAATCACATTAATGTACACTAGAAAAAAAAAACCCAAAAAAAACAAACCCCACCCACTTATTGTGAGATGCTGGTGAAGGCTAGGAAACCTTTTGATGAGCAGGAGTAGCTGCTCATTAAAGCAAAGCCTTATGTACAAACAGCAGCAGTAATGCAGGAGTTGGGCAGTATTGCTGTAACAAACGACAACATGATCTGGGGGGGAAAAGGTCAGAAAGGCTGCCAGGATTATCATAAGGTTGGTTTCACTGAGTGTCATCAGGTTTGAGTAGTGTGCACGGTTACTGTGCTCCCAGTTTGTACAATGTGTACAATGGTTTGGGCCACAAATAGTTAAATTGCAGGCGTATTAGTTTATAAAAGGTTGTTGAGTTAATAGCAGCTAACGATTTAAAACAGTAAATGTTTAATTCAGTATCAGAGAATGTGATTGATGAACTTTTTCAATCAACAAAATCTCCATTTTATGATGATAAACATGGAGGATTTTGGGAACACCCTGGGTATTGTCAACCGTTTAGAACATTGATCTACCTTTTTAATGCATTTATCAAAATTCCTGAAATCTATAGAGCCAATAAATACAGATTGGTATACAGAAACATTAACAACAGTCACTGAATTATACCATTGATTTTTTATTCATTCTGAGGATTTTTAGAGTCAAAAAGCTGCATTATCGCCATATCACTCATAAGTGAAGCCCGTCTACTCAAGCCTGATGAGACTCAGGATGATTTGCAACTCTTTAGCCAGCAGGGTTTAATTTCTCCTTTGACATTTAAGGAGGGAAAGCATCCCCTCACTGATTCACAGCGCATTTATCCAGCCTCCCCAAGCAGGCCAAGGGCTACGGCTCCTGAATGACTCAGGTAATGATACGTGACCTGGAGTGGGATTGTGGGAGCATTGGGGAAAGTCCAGCACTCCACGTCCTCCATTTCTGCACTTTTTACCATCAAGCAGTTACGAACAAAGCCTAGCCGATGCCTGCGTCTGGGACACTTGCGGCAATGGGCGTGGCCCTGAGTATGCCAGAGAAGGACATATATACACACACAAGTGATATCAAGGATTACTGCTTTTAGTGTGTTCTGGAACACCTGGAGAGGAAAGCAGACTAACAGCTGATTTCATCTGAATAGCTGCAGTACAGAATAAACCAGATGAAGATCCTCTTCAAATGAGAGAAAATAGATGGGGATTAGAAATGGTACTAAATGATATTTTGCACAGAACATAACTTCAAAATGGAAAAGGCTTTCAAATTAGGTTCAAAAGGTAACACTGCTCCAGAAAAACATGGTTGTTGAGGGGTTTACAGAGTAAACTGACTAAAATAAGTTCAAATGATTTTGTCTGTTCTGAATTATGTTCTGTAAAAAATGCTGTTCATTTCTGTCTCTCTCAGTTGACTGGTTTTAAGTGTGGAAGTGTCGACTCCCAATCAGACAGTACCTGTAAAGCTGTAGAAGCACTTGGTCCTGATGTTCCCAATTCAGACACATCATCTAACGATCGGGACATCGACATCCTAGAAAAGATAGGACTGAAGAATCACAATCTCTTTCTAATTTCTACTTATGTGCTTGATTATTCCTTAAAACCCACAGTGACTGTTGGGCTCAACCGTACTTAATACGAAGTACTAGTCAATAATAAATATTACCAAATAAAGTGAGAAATGTAAATCAAAACTCTAGTAATTATTTAACCCTTGGCTTAAGACGACACACATTGAAACACACTGTACTTGGAAAGAAGCGTGTCATACTGTAGCATCTTGAGTCTCCTGTCCTCCTGGTTTTGGAGCTCAGTTGCTGTGACTTCTGGGTGAGTGTTGCTTCTCTGGGCCTTGCTTTTACTGTCAGAGTGCTTGGCATTACTGGGAAGAGTGGAGGAATCACTGTGGCCATTCCTTTCAGGCCTGGAGCCTGAGACGTCCAAGAGTAAGGTGGTGGGTCGGACTGGGCCTGGGGTGGCTTGCTTGGCTTCTCTTGAAGCTTTTTCTGCTTCATTCTTTGCTTCTTTTTTCGCTTTTTCACCTTCAGTTTTAATCTCTTTTTTAACTTTCTCTCCCTCACTTTTAGCCTCTTTCTGAGTCTTCTCAGGGGTGGCCTTCTGTACCTCACCCTTAGCTTCTTTTTTAGCCTTTTCTCCCTCGTCCTTAGTTTCTTTCCTCATTTTCTCCCCCTCATCTTTATCCTCTTTTTTAGCCTTCTCCGTCTCATCCTTCATCTCTTTCTTATCTTTCTTAGCCAGGTCTCCCTTCCAGGCCACAAATGTGTACTGGTCCAGTTCTTTGCTATTAGACTGTTCGTTTTGCCTGCCATCAGGGCCAACCGTGCTTTTCTGTGCAGGTTCTTCTCTGCTAACTGAAGCTGCTCGCTCAATCTCCCTCTGGCTGTGCTCCAAACCTCGCTGCCGCCTCAACTCCCTCTTTTCCTGGCTTTTAGAGGAGGGGAGTTTACTGAGTGAAGGTGTTTTAGGCTTGCATTGATCTGATGGGGTCACAGGGGTGGCAGTTGGCTGGTGTTTGTCTTCATCTGGAGAAACAGAAGTGGACATTTCTGGCAGCACAGCGATTGGTGCTTTATGGTGTTTGTTATCTTCTGAAAGCTTCCAAACAGGTTCCTTTTCCTCATCTTTTTCATTCAGCTCCAGAGTGTCCTGGGTTTGGTATCCATCCTGGACCTTTGGTGCTTTAGGATGAGAACCAGCCTCAACCGTCACTTCTTTTTCTCCTCTGCTTACCTCCGAACTCACCAAATGTTCATTAAAGGTCTCATTCGTCAGCTTTTGTGAAGCTGCTTCTTCTTTCTTCCTCTGCTCAGCAATTTCTTGTTCTGCTTGTAGAGCAAGCCTAGCTGCTTCCTCCTCTGCCTTCTTTAATCTTCTAGCTGCATCTTCTGCCTCTTTTTGTCTCCTGGCTGCCTCCTCTTCCTCTCTTTGTCTCCTGGCTGCGTCTTCTGCTTCTTTTAGTCTCCTGGCTGCCTCTTCTGCCTCTTGCGCTCTCCTGGCTGCCTCTGCTGCCTCCTGGGCCCGTCTGGCTGCCTCTGCTGCCTCCTCTCTCCTTCTTTGCGCTTCCTCCTCTTCTTTCTTCCTCTTCTCTTCCTTCAGAGATTGGTACCTAACAACAAATGAACATGACAAACCATAGGTGTTTGGATTGTCAGTAAAATGCAAAAGCTATACATTGAAGCACAGGTGAGATCAGTATGGATGGGCACGGGGGAGATTCAGAATTTCAAGATTCATCCTGGCCTGCACAGAGACTACATGTAGTTTAAAACAATCTGATTAAATGACAAATTTAATTATAGATTATATTCTGGTTCAAGTCTAAGTCACAGGTAAATTGGGCGTCACAAGAGGCAGGGCTGCCACGTTTCCCCGTCAGCTCATGCTGAGATCCCACGCCTGACCATAACCAGGTGCAACGGATCAGGGAGTAGCTCCCTGGCTACATAAAAGCCCGGCTCTCCCACAGACAGGGGGAGGATACAGAAACAGACAAAGGACTGGGTGTGTAAGCACAGAGGCATTGGGCTCAAGACAGCCTAAGGACTCTTTAGACAAGCTCAGAACTCTGGGCTACTTTGGGGTTCATGTCTGAGGTTTGTGTTTGGCACAATGTGTAAATAAAAACAAACAAGGATCACATCATGGATCGTGTGTGTGCTTCTGTGACTTGAGGTTTTCCAGTCATGTGCCCCAGTTCACACTCAGTTTACCAGATATTACTTTCAATCATATGATTCGAACACTGTACAATTTATCACTAACTTTAACTGGGGTCATAATATCAGGATTTCACTCTATGCACAGAGGTGATCTCTTTTGTACACACAAGTTTGTTTTCTCTTTACCTTCTGCGGGCTGACTGGCCTCTGGCTAAAGCCTGGACTTTTGTAATAGAAGCACGGCGGTGTCGGTATTCTGCCCTCTGTTTGAAGCATCGCCATGCTGCCTGAATTACAGTAGCTGCTCTACAGCGTCTTTCCCGGTACGTTCTCCTCCATGATCTCTGTAATGAAGCACACAATGACCATCACATCACTGAAACACACTTCAATATTTCATATTGGTTCTCATGCCAATGGCCAAGATGACATGACACAGATTTTCATAAACACTTTATGAAAATAAACAGCAAGTACTTCAATTTTATTCATGTAACCATTAACATTTTCATATTTGTCTCTAACCAGTTCTTCTGCTATATGCACACTAATATCTGGACGGACTGGGCTAAAATGTACTGGGTATAAATACAGCACTAAGAATTCAATTATAGTTTAAGCAACAATTTAAGTTAATTGAAGTTTACTTCTCACATTCAACCATAACCTATACCTTTGAAATTTAAATTGTCAGTTTGTTTGGTAAGCAGTCAGACACCCAAATAAACTAAATCAATATACAGATAAAATGACCATGACCTTACCTGAACAAAGATGGCTGCATCCCTTAACTGCAGAAAGTAACGCCTCAGCAATTTCGCACGGAACCAGCGTTGCAGGAAGATGATTTTTTGCATGACATCTTTGTGGAGAATGTCTTTAAGCTTTTGCCTCTCAGGCTCTTTTAAATACACCTGGAAAACCATAACACAGGTGAAGCAAACTACTGGAAAGAGAACTGGCTTATTTTTGAGCAGCCTAAGCACAGACAGGAAGCTTACCTTTGTTTTGCCAATCTGGTACGTTTTGGTGTCTAAGCCGAGGTTCTGCAGCAGAGTTGATATGTCTTCCTGAGATGAGGCATTCTTTGGCAGCAACACACGAAACTGCTCAATGAATTCCTGTGATATGGAGTAAAGTTAAATATTACTGTAGACAAATACTAATCATTAGAGATGCACAGATACAGAAATGGTTGGCCAACGCAGATTTCTACCATATTCTACATAAATGCAGATGCGCTCTATGGAACAACTGCTCCACAACAGCTCAACGCTGAGCGGCTTTATACCGCAAACTCTAGCTCACAACTGGCGGCAATAGGTTCATGCTTATCTGCTCCAGAGAGCTCTATTCACTGGCCACACTTCTCTACAGGAACTAGACAAGCATCTGCACATCAGTGTTAGCCATGGGTGAAATTAAAGTAGCTGAGCACTCATCCACAAACATTTGGACATGGTGTATTTTAGGTAGTGCAGAGTCACTTTTGCTTTTCTGGAGTTCAGTAAATACATGACATCAGTCAGATGACGCATCAGTCAAACCTAAACAGTTGTATGAGGACGAAATATCTTAATTGTCTGATACAGATAGGATATATGATGATGCCATCATCCATCCATACTTGTCATATTACCTGCCCATTATTTTCACACCAGTATTTTCTTTTCATGGGCATTGTGAAACAATTCAGGTTTAATAAAAGCGCAATGAAATTAAACAATTGCTATTTTTCGAATAATATTACTTCTGGTAAAAAGAAGGAGGGCAAGCACTGTTTGTGGTCTACCTGGAAGGTGTATTTAGCACCATAGCCCGATCTCCTGATGCGCACCGTCTCCAGCATGCCTGTGTAACGCAACTGCTGCAGGACCAGGGCCTCATCAAAACACATCTCCTTCTGTTCTCACACACAGGCAGATAATTGACAATGACCATGACAACGAAAGTAATCAACACGTATAAACCTAAGATGATGTGCAGTCATTTCTTTAATGCATTAGTCATCATTTTAAGAATGCTGCTGAGAACAAGATCTAATATTTCTTCCAATATCTGTCATAAATAATGATCCTGATATTAATAATCAAAGGAATTGTACAGAATAAGAACACTAAACTATGCATGTATAGATGAGGCCAAGTAGGTAGGAGTTTAAACAATTGCAAAGTGTGTGTTAAAGAGCAGTAAAAGGACCTTCTCAGCATTGGAGCGGAGACAGCGAATGAAGAAAGGCTCAGCTTTCGCAAGCGTCTCTAGCAGCTTACTGAGGGAGGTCTACAGGGGTCAGATAAACAGTCAAGATGTGAACACAGAACTGAGAGACAGTGTAGCATTAAATTACTCTGTTTACGTATTAATGTTCAATGCTTCTTATTTTAATCACATTTTTTAAAGGAGCAGGAACAGTCTAAAAGGTAACACTTTTACATAACTTTACCTGAAATTGAGCACTGATGCTGGGGGGCCGTTTCTTCTTGTGCAGGTGCAGCAGAGATTTGGTGGTACGATCATGAAGACCCACAATAAACTTCAGCGAACGAGAGTCCAGCAGGTTCTGCACAACACACAGGGACAGTCACACACACAGCAATTGATGCACAGCCAATTTGCCATAAAGTTCATTTTGCTACTGAACCACAAAAACCTAAAGGCCAAACCCATATTGCAAGTGTCAATATGTTAAGTACAGCCTCAGCTTGCTTAAAGAGGCGGTCCTGAATGACAGAAGATAACTTGGGTCATTCCCAGCACAGCAGTGTATCAGGCACAGCAGTGTCACTGCTAGGTTGAGAGTGGGAGCCCCACCCAAACCTACTTAGACAAAAGCAGCTTTGTGGTCAGAAACTGACTAAAAAAAAGGCTAGAGGATGACTAGCTCATGGGTTGATGCACAGTATTACAGTTGGTACACCAGCAAGGTCTACCAACAAAGTAGGTCTGAACAGTAAAGCAGTCAGTGAGTGCACGGTGTGTAAAAACACACATTACCATGACAGTGTCACTGCTGTGAGAAGGGTCCCCACACAAACAATACATGGTCAGTGGTGGGCAGACTGTTGGACAGGCTTATGGGTAGCTGATAATCTATGCAGAACAGACGAGCTACAGCCTGTGACAGATGAACTGGTAGCTAATAAACTGGCAACCCACATCAGGATATTGCCAAAACACAAGCACAAATGTGACCATAATTAAAAAGGGAGCTTTACCTTTGGAATAAGCTGCTTGTTCTTGGTGTTCTTGTTCTTCCTGTATGGTAGGGAGGAAAAGGGAGGTTCATGGTGTGTTGGGACAGAGCTGAGAGGTCACTGTGTGTTAGTATAGTGAGTGAGCCATGCATTGGAAAGGGGGTAAAGGGAAGGGCTATATGGAGCAAAGTAATTGAGAGATGGGACTCTAATAGGTCTATTGGGTTTTAGCTATGCTATAAAGCTTAATTATGAGTGTATAACATTATCAAGGGTTATTTGCTGAGATTTCTAAGCTAATAATAATACCAAATATTAAGTAACACTGTTGTAGCTAATACAGACACCAATAACTGACACTTTTGTCAATATATGGCATGCAATACAGGTTGTACGGTTGTAATTATTAGCTGTAATATTATAATTTGGGAGGGCCTCAAGAATATTGCATATTCTAACTGTTGCATATTCTAACTATTATCTATTATATTATCCGCAAAATGATTTGCAGGGAAACTTTCAAAAGCCATTAAATGCATCCAAAGAACACTGAACCAGTCAGGTCAGCCAGCTCATGCATGGTTAGCACTCCAGCCATCCCTACTGGAACTGCAATATGATATAAATATAAAATATCATACTGCAAACGCAACTGAAAACATAACAGAAGCAAAAGTGATTTCTGTTTCTTAGGTCAGCATCAGAGAAGAACACAGTCAGTTTTACCACACAAACAGTTCAGGACTCCTGCAGCAGGCTAACGAAAGCAAACGAAGCTCAGCTCTCAGCTCGTAAACGCCACATTCTCTTAACTCGAGCAAGCAGACGAATTAGTGCCGAACATGTTAGGGGAGTCTATTAGAGTGGTGCAGAGTGGGGGGGCGTTCACTATAAACCAGACTGTTTTCTCCTTTACGAGTAGCGGAGGTTTTTGGAATGCATCTGAGACGCTGAGTTATACCGAGCAGAGGGTCAATTAACTACATGGCATGATGCAGGGGTTAGCAGGCTGGGGTCGAGGGGTTCATTTCAGGGGGCCAGAGGGGTTTCGGAGGCCGGACTCACTGAAGGAAGTGGCGTGGGAACCGCAGGCGACCCCACGACTGAAGCAGCTTACGCGGATCCTCGCCATCCAACTGCAAGTCCTTAATGGAGCTCATAATTTGGGCGTGAATGTCCCTGATTCAGCCCGACGGGTGAGGAAAGACGAGGAGAGAAGGTGCAGATAGAGTGAGGTAGGGTGTGGTAAAAGGAAAGGGACCCAACACAGTTGTTAATTATACACCTCCAGAAAGGAAAATCCCTTCACCAAAGACACAAAGAAACCCTCTTTCACCTACAGAAAGAAAACACGGTGGTAGCAGATGAAGGTCCGAAGGCAGCTTGAAATCTAAAGCCAGACTTGTTCAGACAGTGTTTTGCAGCCGTGCGTCTCATGGAACACATCATTTGCACTAGCTATGCTTTTTGTTCCCATAAATATGCAAATTCATCCATCCGGATCATAATGTTTTGATCTCACTGGACTAGTTGGACTGTTTACTGTTGGAACCCAGTTGTACCAACACTAGCCTGTATTTATCGAACTTCTCTAGAGTAAGAATGCTCATCTGAAATCAGTTAAGATTCACTCAATTAAATTAAAACAGCTGAGGAGATCTCATAGACCCCTTGTCGGAAGACTATTATGATGGCCCTTTACCTTTTACACAGTAAACAGCAGTAAAACCCTAAATAAGGTGCAATAATTTGATTTAATTATAGTTTAATTAGGCAAGATGGGCATCCCCACCTCAAGCGCTCAAGTAAAGCTGAGGCGGTGGCAGCTCGGACTGGATAGCGTGTTGCTTGCGTTTCACCATTATAGAGAACTTGTAGCTATAGCTGAAGCTCTGGCCTTTACATAAAAACGGAAGTGTGTTTAATAGCCTTGGCTGAATTATCATTTGAAAAAGCTATTTGTCTGAGCACTAAGTGCTTATTTGCTCTGAAAAACTTACATTTATACATTACATGAATACAATAAGTAATAATTTAAGGTATGTCCATACATTAACTTCTAAACCTCTGCTTATTTATAGTTTCCATCCAATACCTAGTTTTGCTAAGCAACTGCTCAATTAAAATAAATCAGGTGAGTTGGACAACTATATGTCAGTTATTTTTTACTGTATTTATTTTAATATTCAGTGTTTTTACAAGTCAAACACATTTACTGCCATAATAAATAATTCTAAACAATCTGCTTAGGTGTCTAAGAAACGTTATAGCTCTGCCCCGGACAGCAAAGCTCCCCGGCTGCTGCTTCAAGTCCCTAATGTTGCCATTGAGGACACCACTGTCTGCTATTTGATACTGATATTAAACTTGCTTGCCTGTGACTTTCATCTTCAACCATGAACAGGGAACCCAGAGATTTCGATGAGAAGCATGGTAGTGTGGTTTCGAACCATGCTTTGGTGTGAGTGCAGACGACATGCACTCAGGGAGAAGAAGCTCGGTGTACTGCTGAATTTCCATGCAAGTGTTACTCTTGTTGGGCTGGAACTGGTGTTAAACTGGGGCTGAATGGTTGGCTCTGTGAGGCACATGCACTTATAACCTACCGCACTGCTCAGAACCGCAGGAGGTCAAACAGGACGCACTGGCAGAGGAGGTCTGGGAGCTATGCTAATGCTAATGCTAATAATACACTAACCTAATCTCTATTAGAATGGAAGAATTGAAGTTTGCACGTTTTGCATGAATTAAGCTTTTTAGACTGAACTCTTCCATTAACCATTGCAGTAGAGATTAAAACAATGCTATGGTGTATCCTGTTTGTGCTAGTTTGCTAATTATATGAGACGACATGGCGTTAGTATTAAAAAAAGTCTTGATTCAGTTTAAATCGTGAAAAGTATAAAAGTCATCTCTCGCTTACAGTGAATGCAGAGCTACAGGTTTTCAAGGACAGATCAGGTTTAAATATATTAATATTCCATCTTAACATCTTAACTGTGCTACACTGAGAGTGTTTAAGTATGTTCAAAACATCCCACTGCAGCCAGCTCCTCCTGCCAGACCCCCTGCTCTGCTCTGCCTCCTGCACACTTACTTCTTACTCTCATAACTAGCAAAGATGTCCTCAAAAGCCTCTAGGGGGCGCTCCTCTGAGAGATCAAAGGAGAAATCGAGCATAGATGTACGGCTGTAGAGGAGAAACAGCACACAGGCAATCACTTAAAGGCAGAATGGACCACAACGGCCGGCAGGGGCTGATTTACGACCAGTTCTCTCCTCACAGGTTTTGTCAATTAGAAGAAAAAAAAAAAAAAGGGGAAAATGGGTCACAGTCAACCAACACCAGACCAGAGCACAGGGGCAATGCAGACAATTTACTGTCTACTTTTTGTATTGTATGTTCAATTTCCATCTTTTGTTTGATGAAACAATTACAGTTTAGAATTTAGTGTTTATTTGTGAAATATGTGCTTCTGAAGTAAGTCAACAAAACTCACTCAAAATCATATCATGAATCTATCTAAGTTAATTTCATGCCATATTGCACTTTAGAATCATCTGTTAAATATCATTTAATTTGTGATCACTTACAATTACGGGCACTAATCAATCGACTGCATGTATGAGTGTAAGGCTGAGCCGTGTGTACTGTGGTCAGGTTTTCTTGCACAAACCTGCCTGCATTGTGCTGCTGGGAGGAGAGAAGAGTCACATGACCACCCCCATACAAAAAGCAAAGGACAGGAAGAGATAGAGTTCCTCATAACACTTCCTCCTTTTCTCCCTCCCTCTCCATTCTGCCACAGGCAGTCCTAGTTTAGGCCTTACCGATACATCCTTTCAATTGGTGTGTTGGACCTCTGCAGCTCCCCCAGTGGAACTCTTGAGGCAGGTCTGACCACACCTGCACAGAGTGTAAAATACACATAAGAATGGGATGACGAGGGTAAAAACATAACATTATGAAACAAGGAATATTATAGTTATTAGTTATATTAGAAGAATATTATATTTATAAGGTTTTCCATTTTAGTTTTTATTTTCTTCTGAAAAAATACAAATTCTTTTCTGAAAGAATTTTTAGTTTTCTTTAGTTTTAAGTGTTGTGGTGAATCCTGTCTCAATACCAGGGCATTATAATAAAAATCCACATTCATGTTTTCTCATCAGTACATTGAGCTCCTCAATAGTGTTCAAAATTCAAACATCGCCATCCCAGAAGAAATCTATTTCACATATTCTGCATAGATTTACATTTTTGGTTCATCTTTTGCTCTTCAAGCAGGACATTTTCGATTTAAATTTAGTTTATGTGTTTATGAAAAGCATGTGCTTTTGTTATAATAAGTTCATTCATATCAGTGCTCAATTTCATTTTAGTAATACATTTTGATAAATGTGTATTACCCTAACTTTAATTATTTCTAAATCTGTATTTAAATAAGCTACAATAGTTTTGCTCTTATTTATTTTTATTAATTAATTTCGTTTTTTTTTTAAAAAGGTATATTTTTCTTTGGTTAACATGTTTATTTGCTGAACATTTGCTGACTTTTTTCTGTCCTGCATAGAAGTGTTGGAACAAACTTCCCCTGGGTGTCCGAGGAGTCGCTCGCTGTTTTCAAACACAGACTGAAGACCCTCCTCTTCCAAAAGTACTTGGGCAGAGTGTAGAGTATGTGGAGTATCGTGGTCTTGATACTGACTTTTGTATTTAGTCGTATCTAAGCTTAGAGGTATTTTTGGATCCTAGTCGATACAAACTAGCTAAGGATATTTAGCAAAGAACAGCAAAGCACTTTTGGAAGTTGCTTTGCTCTGCCTTGTAAATGTTATCCAATGTCACAAAAACCCACCATATATAGTTTGCTATTAAGTAAAAGAAACATGAAAAACACCACAAAATTACAAACAAGTAAAAAAAATTAGATTTTACTAAACTACATAAAAAAAGATATAGCATGAGGGGCCGACATGTAATCAGCTACTTGTTACTGTGCAGTTCAAACAGTTACCATACACACTGGATGTTTACAGGCTCGCTATAATTGTCCTAAATCTGTCTTATTATCCAAGCGTTTCTTCACTTCTCTAGCAACAGCGATTATGCAAAAGTGTCGTCATGCAATTTCCCACAACAATCAATTGTCAATCTAGCCACCCTTAACACAAGTTTCCTACTTTTAATCCAACATAACCCAAGATCATGTCTTGCCTAATTATGTGTTTATTAAAACAATACTTTTTTGAGAAGTGCCCCCCACCAGCCCCCTTTCATGAGTTTAATCGCCTTAAGCTCAGGCCTGCGTCACAGACCGGGTCTATCACATGCAGGCTAAAAATAAAACCTAAAACAAAACAAAAACAAAACCGTGCATTTCCAGATTTATACACTAATCTGGTTCTAATGATGAACTCTGCATGACTTACCAGCACTCTTGGCAGCCCAGCGGCGCCCGGCCTCATTAAAGGCGGCCAGAGCACGGACAGCAGCCCGGAGTATCCCCCAGCGGAACATCGCCACCGGATCCATCCCGATGAGCTGTCGCACATAGGCTCGATCACTGCTCCGCAACAGGGCCACGATGTCTGGACGCATGTGGTCCGTGTTCTTCTCTCTGAAATCCTGCAAGAAGGTGAGTGGAGCGTTATGGACTGATGGAAAAATGTACAAGAGCATACAGACAGACAGGTAGTCTAAATTAAGGCATGTATGCGTCCAAATCAATAAGCGTCACATGAATGAACATCAAATTACTGCTAAATCTCAAATGCTACGTCTAGTCTGTGATCATCACAGCTGCATGGCTGTCACTATTAAAGGCATTAGTCGCATCAGTTGAGATGTGGGTGTACAAAGCATATAAATAAAGTTCTATGGGAGGCAAGAGGGTCTTTATTTGACTTGAGTTTTAACAGAAAAATTAAGAAACCGATGTTAAAAAAAAAAAAAAAAAAAAAAAAACAAAACACTTTTCTGTGGTGCCTACATCTCACCTATGACTTCCCTTTTAGCTAGGATCCATCAGGTATCATCACTGCCTAGATATACATGTTTTCTTTCAGGACTGTGTGCCTTCACAGGGACACATCAGAAAGACTACCAAATAGTAGCACTTTCATTATATTTATTAAAATGTTTTACTGCTGAGTGTGTGTGTGTGTGTGCGCATGTGTTTAATGACCAAATTCAAAACAAGGCATGTCTAGTGGCAAGTCTAGTGGTCAGCCAATTACCTCAACATTACCAACCCTGCCAATCAATCAGATATTTTGAATAGTAAAAATATGTGGTCATTAGCAGCATAAATATCACAAAGCTGTGACAGTTAGGAATTCACAGACGGCGGTACCTTGATCTGGTACTTGACCTTCCCAGCAAAATGGCGGATGACAAACGCTGGCTCCATCACTGGGGTGGCCACAAAGTAGGGGTTTCTCTCATGCTGCTGCTTAAATTTGGCCAGCAAGGTTTTATCTGTAGCATGGGGAAAACTGGGGAGAGAGAAGGAGAAAATGAGAACAATGAAAGGAAAGAAAGAGGAAGAGCGTACAGAAGACAAAGAGAAAGCAAAGAAGAAAACAGTCCAGGAGAGAGAAAGACAGAGTAAAAAGAAGAAAGGACAAAAAAAAAAAAAAAAAAAGAGGTAAGAGATAAACAGAGGATAGAAGGCTTTGAAATGCTCTGAGGGTGTCATTTCACACCACTGAGAAAGAAGGTATGAAAATAGAGAACATTAAAAATAGAAACAATGAGAGAGAAAGACAGACTTGTGGTTGTGTGAACACTGCAAAGCCCATGTTCTCAGCCTGCTGTTCCTGCGGTCTTACTTGCTTTCCTCGTCCAGTAGATAGAGGAGGCCGGTAGGCTTCTTGCTGATGAGCTGAATGCAGCCCACGTTATCCGTGTAGTCGATGTTGTGCCAGGTAATGCCTTCCGTCTGATATTCCTCCTGCAAGTGGGAGAAAAGAAGAGCTGTAGGATGTGCTAAAGAAACACACACTTTACCTATATAAAGCAGTGAACCACACCTTTTTGCCAATCATTACAGTTTTCTTTTCCACACATGGATCACTCGATCATTGCACTGTCCCACCTTCTCAACCTACGCATCCTGTTGCACACCCTGCAGGTATTTATAGCTTGATCATCCTCATGCAACTGCATCTGCAGGAGCCTGAAGATACTACCTTCCTAAACACTCTAGGTAAACACTCTTTTGTCTGAGGCGGGGCTTTTATATTGTGCATTTCATTACTAAAAATGATCTTTTATTTTTAACCATATATTATATTATAAATTATGTACGTACACTGACAGTGCTGTTCATTTTTTTGGATTGACTTGCTTTAATCACCCCTCATTAAATACAAGGCATTCTGTGAGTGTTGAGTGTTTCTGCCCACCTCTCCAGAGTTTGATACTGTAGTTAGCAGCTTGCCAAGTCTGAAGCAGCAACATTACCACCCCATAATTTTTAGGCTGATATTTTAAGGAAACAATGCTCCATAATGGTGCTTTAAATGCATCATAATCGTTGTACCTTAAATATTATTTTTTAAAATGAACAGTGATTGTGTATTAAAAACGTGCAGAGGTCGACAAAACATGTTATAATAGAATCAAACTAAAATATTCAAGAAAACAGAAATAAAAATGTCCCCCACAAGTGGCTTTTGGACACCCAGAACAACCCCGCTGTAAAGTAGCCTCACCTGCTCCAGCGTGAAGATGTGCTGATTAAAGTAATACTGCAGCTGTTCATTGGCGTAGTTGATGCAGAACTGCTCAAAGCTGTTAGTCTCAAAGTCCTCAAAGCCGAAGATGTCCAGAACACCTATGGACAAACACTGGACAAGAAAGAAAAAAAAAAAATGGATGCAGACATGAAGACAAAATCCCATCTTAGGCTATTTTCACACTAATGTCATTTGCCACAAGGTTGGCCCCAACATCTAAACAGATCAGCCTTAACATCAGCACCACCTGCCTAATACAGAGTAGGCACCCTTGTGTTACCACAAAAGATCAGAGCATTCGAGGCATGGACTCCACAAAACCTCTGAAGGCATCCTGTGGTGTCTGGCACCAAGATGTTAGCATGTTAGATCCTTTATATCTTGTAAGTTGTGAGGTGGAGCCCATGACCATGTTTCCGGTTTACTGGTTGTCCGTTCTTGTAGCACTTTTGGTAGGTACAGACCACTGCAAACCAGAAAAATCCTACAAGACCGTCCTGATGTTTTGGAGATATCACAGATATCTCAGATTCTTACGCTTTTCCAAAAATCACCTTCAAAAACAGACTGTTCACATGCTGCCCAATACATTCATTACTTCACAGGAGCCACCAAAAATGAGGATAATCAATGTTTTTCACGTCACCTGTAAGTGGTGCTAATGTTATGGCTGATCGGTCTACCAGTTTCACATTACTGCCTGTAATTTTATAACACATTGTGCTAAAAGTAACACAGAGTGTTGTTCTTAACTGTAAGTGTCCTTAGTTATAATGCCCTCTAAAACAGTGAGAAGATTCCCCTCAAAACAAATCCTGGCAAAACAAGAATCGCCCAGACAAGGAAAATTAAATGTGTAACGTGTTTTTTTTTTTGGTTGGTCCAACACAGAACAACCGACCCTCACCGGCACAGATTCCTCCATGTCCTTCTTATTGAGAAGCGCGTGATTGATTCTCAAGACGATCCAATCGAACAGGGCGCTGTACAGAGACTTGGCCATGGAGTCCCGCGCAGTGATCGCCTGAGACAGGAAAAAGCTGTTAGCTAAACAAAAGAAACGATTAGCTACAGGAGAATCAGCAGTCAGTGTAGCGTTGGAATGGTTAGATGTTCGCTACTAAACACATGCATCCAAATCAGCCTGCAGGGTACAGAGTGTGTGAGATTCTGAGGTTACTGTACCTCACTGTGACTGTAGGGCAGAATCAGCTTATCATTGACTGTAACTGTTTTCCTCTTTGTAAGAGCTTCAACTAGCAGCTCCTCTTTGACCTGCAAAACCAAACACACACACCAACGTTAACATCCACATAACATCCAACTGGAATATTTGATATTTGTATGTTTAATTCTATGCAAAAGTTGCAACTGAAAACAGTAGCATTTTAAATTATAAAGATTTTTAATTTGAATTTAAAAAAAAGGAAAATGTGGGAGGTGGGACGTCAAAACAACTATTATGAATTCAGAGTAGTTAAATACTGATGGCTGCAAGAAAATAATTACTATTAATTGCATAAAGCCTGATCCCCATACCATTGTTCAATGGTTACAAAAAGTCAAGTATGTCTATATGAACATATGACTGACCAGTTACAACTAAAATTACCAATCTTTATAAGATGGAAACCTGATATTGTCTACCTTAGTTAGTTTTGGTTTGTTTTTTAAGTCTATATGCGTGTGTATGTATATACACACACACACACACACACACACACACACACACACACACACACACACACACATCCATGTGTGCTAAAGGCAATAGTTAAAAGTTTAAGTGTAAAAATAAATAAATAAATAAGAGTAAATGTCCCAATGGACTGACTTCCAGGTACAGTTCCTATACAATATATACAAGTGTAAATGATCTAAATAATATAATGGATCTTTTCAACAATCCATCTAGTTGATTAGGTCTTCAGTACTGGCCACACACTCCCACACACACACACCACTCACTCACTACATTTTGATGTAGTTACCCATAATAATAATAATAATAAACACTGTAATTTAACATAACATTTCATCCTAACTCTCAACATGGTCCTACCTTCAGTAAATCTGAGAGATTGGCAAGGACTTCAGGAGGTCCCACGTCCAGCCCCTCGTCCCTCCCTGTGGATTTACGGCTGTAGGTGACGTTGCCCAGATACAGGATGGCAGACAGGACCGAGAAAATCCTGAAAGAACCACAATGAGTTTTTAATTCTCCATCAAACAAAAAAATGACTCACTCACACTCAGACACTGCACTTCCTCTACGGCCAACATAAACTTTAGGAGTCAACATGTGCAGATTATGAGCAACGTGGCGTCTGACCTGCCAAACTCAGTGACTCAAAGCTCCTGGGCTGGGTAGTCGGTTGCGTACTTTTTAATGGAACTGTGGGGCATTTAAGGTCAGAAAGACCAGCGAGATTTTTCCCCTTAAATTGTTCTATTAACAAATGTCATTAGTATGCTGTAACAGGTAAATATAGCCCCCACCCCACCCCCAATAAATACTAAAAGTCCAAATGTTTGTGGACACCCCTGCTAATGAATGCATTAAGCTACTTGAAGTTGCACCCCTTGCTGACACAGATGGGCAAATGCACACAGACACACAGCTCATATAGTCCTTGTAGAAAAATATTTATTGCCAATACAACATGAATCTGGATCAGAAAACCCATGAACCTACAGGCACCATCCCATAAGGCCTGGCATGGGGTACAGAGGGGTATAGAGGGGTATACAGCACCCCAGCATTGAGCTGTGGAACAGTGTTCTTTGGTACGATGGATGGAACTACATCCAATATTTTTTAGGATAAGCTGGAGAGTTGGAGATAAGGTGGGGTGGTGATCACCAAACATCCCGACATCACTAACACTCTGGTCATTGAATGCCATCAAATCCTCAAAAGCAATGCTCCTCCAAAATCTAGTACAAAGCCTTCTTCTTCCCTGGACAGTAGAGACAGTTACTCCAACAAAAGCAGGACAAACTCTTTTTAACCCCCTTGATTTCAGAAGAAACAATAAACAAACAGGTGTCCCAATACTTTTTGTGGTTTGAGGTTTAATATGCATGTACTGTGTGTCTATTTTTGTATGTACGTATCCAGATTAGTGTGCCTGACTGTGCATCTTCATTTTACTCACTGTTTCTTGGTAGCAGGGAGGAAGCCCACCATCTCCATGGCCTGCTGCAGCCTCTCAAAATCATGCTGAAGGTCATCTGCATCCTCTATGGCAAAGTTTTGCTGTGGGGTGTAATATGAGGGGGAGAAGGTACAGGACTAGTCACAACAAGCATTGCCATGATGCCTTCCCATACAACACAGGGCTACAGTATTTCAACAGCCCCAGGGGGCAACAGTACAAATAGTTTGGTACTGAACTATTCTTGTTCTTGTGACCTCACTACTTGGGACCCCTCAAACATTCAGCATTACAACAAGCTTAGAAGAGCTTATTTATATGAAGACCTGACCTATTTCACATCCATCTCCCCCCGGCTGTGCTCACCTGCTTGAGGTAGTAGTAGTTTTCTGGCTGCAGGAGCTTGTACTCCTTGCGTTCCTCTTCGGAGGCCCCCACCAGCAGGTAATAGAAAACATGATAGTTCCTGTGTGGGAGACAAAGCGCCGTCAGGGCTGTTTTCAAACAGGGAGGTAGAGAGCCTTTTCCTCCTGATTCAAACAGCTCTGCTTACACCCATTCAGAAAGAGATTTTCCAGTGCTGCTATCAGATACCGACAGCGCGCTCAGCTGGGCAGCAAAACTTCTATAATTAGCTGCCACTACTAACACAGTGGCCGGCTGGAAGGCTAGCTGAGAAAACCCCAGACAAAGAACACAAACAGCAGAACCAGAAATAAATTTTCTTTCTCTTTTAGAGGCTATTTTGACCTTTACGACTGTGACGACTTACGACATGATCCAGTGACAGACTCAGAAATGAGCCTGTGTGGTTTTCATGCTTTAGCGCCATCATTTGTCTCAGTGTCAATGATCAATGATGTCACACTTTGCAAATCGCAAAAGGTCTGTTAATAAATGTTTGTAATATATGTTCATAGTGTTTGTCACTTTCCAAACTTTCCCTTGAGAATTAAACATGCTGCTTTTGTTAGTGAATTTGAAAGTGGTGTATTTAAATGATCTCTGTACTGTTCCTTATTGACATCATTTGAAACTAGCAGTTGTTCTTTATATTGTGTTAAAGTTTCATGATGAACAAACCAATAGAATAATCCAAAATGACTCAACGAACCAAACAGTTAAAAAATGACTTCATAATAATAATAATAATAATAATAATAATAATGATAATAATCAACAACCGTCTCAGAACATTAACAGCGGTGTATGGCATTATCGCGGGCCAGGGTGGGGGGCTGTAGTGTAAATTATAAACTGAATTTCAAGCTTTTCCTGTGGTTATGGTTTTGTAGGCCACTCACTAAGCTAGACTTTGCTTAGCCAGCTTGGTTACAGATGCACCGAGCATCAGACAGCCCAGTACAGCTGCTGTCTGGACAAGTCTGGAAAGTTGAGCGACTGGTGTTGGGAGAAACAGAGACCGGTTCTGCTGTGTTTGGACTCGTAGTCTGCCATCTTGGCTTAGATAAGCTAGCTAGCAGGCTAAACACCACAGCATATACTATATTCCAGCTAACTGAGGCTCAAATCACACATGTATAGAGGATAAAGCCTCATATCTGAGAGCGCAGAGTCGAGTGAAGGGTCGTAGAAATGTTTTCCCACTGTTTTCAGGCACATGATAGACTGGCTCATCCAGGTTTGCTTGCTCTCCCTTTTTATTTAAACTCGACACGTCGCTAAACCTGCAACTATGGCAGTATTGTCCACTCGCCCCCCCCCACCTGCTTACTATATTTTCATTATCATTATACCACTCAACTCTAGAGTTAAATCTTTGGCAATATTTTCTTCAATTGAGACCTAAGAAGGTTTTTCTCCTCCTTCTGTAAAGCGGCTATTTTGAAAATGCAAGCTGGTCATTAACACTGATCAATTTCAAAAATAAAAAGTGTACTACAGCTGCTGCCAATACTTTCCCATGCAATTTAGTTACTATTTTTACTGCAATTATTAATAAGTTACCTTTCATTCTTCTCTCTGGATACTAGTCGTGACTTCTCCAGCAGGTACTTTTCAACCACTGCCCTGTAAGACACAACAATGCAAAGAGAAGGGAAAAAACAGAAGAAAATAATTAATGAGAAAATGACCACGAGACGAGCCTGCTGGCAGTCGAATTGGCAATGCAATAGATAAAGCAGGGGATTCAAGTGTGCGAGGGGCTTTCGGTCAATGGCACAGCTGAGGCAGATGGCCTGAACAATACTGCAAACCAAACAAAGACACGGAGGCCAAAGCGGTTCAACCCTCCAACACATGGTAGCATCATGATGGCACAGGGAGCCAAAATAAGAGTTAATCTGATTTGTTGAGGGGCTGAAGTAGGAACAAAAACAAGTTAAATGTCCTCTATTCACCTCGCTGTAGTTTGTTCACATCTAAGAATAAGTTTGATGGAATGGTGAGATTATTCTGGCTTCTATAAACAGCAGAAAGGAATGTTCTGGACATTTTGGGGGCAAAGTGAGCCGCTATAAGATCAGAAGACAAAGCATCTACAGTAGCTACTAGCGCTGCATAACATAAGGCCTGTTGTTCATGATGCCCACTACATGTCCAATAATGCACTAATGTCTTTTTTTAAGTTGCACTCATTGCTGACACAGTTGTGCAAATGCACAGACACAGCTCGTCTAGTCCCTGCAAAGAAGTACCGCCAATAGAATAGGACTCTCTGGAGCGGATAATCATGAACCTATTGGCACCATTCTGCCTAATGCCAGGCGTGGGCTAGAGGGGTATAAAGCTCCCCAGCATTGAGCTGTGGAGCAGTGGAAGAACTGTGTTCTCTGGAATGATGGTGGTGGAGCTCCATCCAGTACTTTTGGGATGAGATGGGGAGTTGGGGAAGATAAAGTGAGGTGGCGATCATCTAACAGCCTAAACTCACTAACACATTTCAAATGCTCACAGCAGTGCTCTCCAACATCTAGTACAAAGCCTAGACTGTATAACCATTTATTTATATATAAATAATAATAATAAAAAAAGAAGGATACTCTTTAATGTCCTCGATTTTGGGAGAAACTATGAATGAGCAGGTGTCCAAATACTTTTGTCTAAAGTGTGTATATTCACAAAAACAGTGTTTTATTATTTTTTGTATATGTCCAACCACCGTTTCTCTACATACCCACACACGTATGTGTGTGTATATATCTGTATGTATATATGTGTGTGTGTGTGTGTGTGTGTGTGTTGAATCAGGCAAAAAAAAAAGATTTTTATTTGTCTGAACCATGCATGCCTACCTTAAACCAGATTCCCCAATGCATTTTCACATATTTCAAGGCATCTCACAATCACAATATGCAGCAACATGATCACCACGCCAGTATGTTTACTCTGTCATGCATAACGTTGGGTATTATGAGTGACTTCACGAAACAAAACATAACAGCCGCCATTCATACAACTACGGATGCACTGATATGGGAATCCTGGGTCGACATCTAATATTTTTTATGTCCATTTCTGTCAATGATGATACAAGCATCTATAAAAAAAAGTAGAAATTGGGTATAAATTCGTATAGTTTCAAATGCATTGAATAAAAATGTACTTAAAAAGTATAGAGTACAATTAATTCAATGCAGTGGAGATTCCCTAAGCATTCAGGTCTGATAACTGATTATTGACAGATATGCACATGAAAAATATGGGTGCATCCCTAGTTTATGATGTTTGAGTGATTTACCTGACTGCTGCATTTGCTGCAAATGGCATGGCTTCCTTGAATTCTTTGTAAACAAAAATAATAAGACAAATAAATAAATAAATTGAAGGGATCTGAGGCGGTTCTTCGGTCACTGTAGGTTTTTTTTTGTCTATCCTCTGTTAAAATACAAGTTTGCCACATGCTTATACATTCATTATACACAGAAAATAAGCAGCGCAGCCAAATTCCAATAATACTCCAATAACAACATTGTTACTTGGGTAAAGTAATAACCTGGACAAGTGCAAAAATCCTTTTTTTTAAAGGATCATTACAGAATAAAATAAAATGCTCCAGAGGTGAGAAGTATAACAGACTGAAGTGGAGGATGTCACTAACCTAACAGAATTAAATTATCCTAAATGTCTAGGAGAACACTGTACATTTCCTTTCTTACTTATTTTTCTAACCAGCATTTAAAATCCCTCAAAATACTCAGGAAAGCACAAATCTACAAAACGCAATATCCAAAAGTATATTTCAAAATATTGGCACAGCCACGACTACACCGCTCCATTGTTTTGTTCAGAAAATGTTGCCATACCAATATTTTAAACAGTCGCACCGATGCAGCCCTAGTACCCACAGAAGCATCCCCTCAGTCCAACACAAAAGCAACAAACAGCGTCCACTTACTCAGTACTTATCAATAGAGTGGAGACGACTGCATGGGGCTGCATTCAGCCACAGGACAATAAAGTGACTGAAAGCATCCTCTCAAGCTGCCAGCTTTGTTTTCTGGTTTATTGACCCTTCCTGGCTGCCGTACTCGCTCTGGCACAGCCCCTGCTTTGTTGAGCACTGTGCACGTGCTCTGCGCACAGCGTCAGCTGCGAGCATTGTGTGGAAAGGAGACTTCTGGACAATGCTTTATGAATCGGACAAAAGCTACTCGCTGCACAACCCGTTCCTGCGAAAGAAAGGAATCACGCTGCGAGTCGGTCCTGGATCTAATCTCTGGCTGACTCCCATGCAAGTCAGCTTAATCACCACTGTGTCCGTCCATTTAAAACCATTTCAGCAGCTGCGAGAGAGATGCCAGAAAGAGAGCTGGCTTATAGATCCCAATAAGAAACCACTAACTGCTCTAAAGGATGAGCAGTGCAGTTGTTTTTGAGGCAAAGGACTGCCTTTGACAGCTTTACATGAAGTCCTATTGCTTTGGCTTTGCTATGAAAATAATTACACATTTAATTAAATAGAAAGTGATGAAATTCATTAATATTTACATCTGAATTACATTCTGCAAGTCTGCACTGCACTTAGATTTTTCTTTCTGCAAAACAACTGATACCTATTTTGCACGTCTGTGAATTTTATTAAAAAAAAAAACACCCTGATCTTTAAAACACCCTGCAAGGAGTATAAGGGGAACTACTGCAACTATGCAAGTCTCCATTTGTTCCTTATTTCTAGTCATGCAGCTTCTCTCAGGGTTTAAGGAGGAAATTACACATGTGAGTTCACTCCAACGTGAGCAATAACCACACAGACTCTAGAGCAGGAGGAAGGGGTCTCTACAAAGGCGTCGAAAGCATCCCCTCCTCCCACCTCTTCATACAGGGCTGCATTTCCCATGATCTGTGCAAAGCCCTGTGTTCAAACACCTACCTTCCAGCAAGCGGACTTCAGTTCCAACCCTAAATGAACACACCTGGCTCCGAGACCTCAAATTAGCTGGACTTCTGAACGAGTGCTTCCAGGCTGGAGTCCAGTGGATGTGCTGCTAATGCTAATGACGCGATACGAAATGCAGAACAGATACAACACACTTACCCCCGAACCACGCCGCTCTCCAGATAGTTGACCTGAATGAACTTCCCAAAACGACTGGAGTTGTTGTTGTGGGCGGTCTTCGCGTTGCCGAAAGCCTATAGAAACAGTATAAAAAGAGAAGGTGTGGGAAATGTGCACAGGTGTTTACAAAGGGTCATATAAAAAGGGCAAACGTGGTTTAAATGGACCCATCTATGCCACGTTAACTGCAATTCAATCTAAAGAGGGTTATAAACAATCAATCAATCTAAATTCAATCTAAATACGGTTGTAAACTGGAAACAACAAAGTAAATAAATAGATAAATAAGCAAGCTCCATGAAACTAGGGCTGCACAATACATCGTTTTCGCATCACCATCGCATGCATAACAGTCACACCGCAGGATATGCAATGTCATATGAGGCAAACTTGAGGCTCAACTGAAAAGGAAAAAGAAATTTGCACTGTTCTTATTTTTTGCACGACACACATTGAATCATTGACTTCTGGTGATTTCCTGAATTTTTTAATATTGCAATATATATATATATGTATACTGCAGAAAATGATTGCAATGTCAGTTTTTTTTTTCACAATAACGTGTAGCCCTTCACAAACTCCAAAAAACGTCACAAATTACACAACTGGCAGGTTAAACATACAATTAATAAAAAAGCACAAATCAGGATTTACAAACATGGGCGCTGCTATTTTATGGAACAGAAGGTAATCATGATTATAGTTCAATACTGCAGTATCACATATGTGGTGTGTGTATATATTTATTTACATAGACACACACACACGATGCAGTATGTAAGCAGTATATGTTAATGTTTAAACATTTTCCAGGTTTTAAGACCTTTCATTAACACAATATCGAGGGAGTAGACGCTCCTTTTACACTCTTAACACGATACAGTGACATATGTGGGCCAGTAAGACTAAATGTTATCAATCCCACCCACCATTATCTTCAAAAACTTCTAGTCTAATTCTTAAATACATAATTATACTGGCCAAAACAACACAGTCACAAACTACAAAATTATCACCGAAATTGACAAAGGCCGGTCCCTAATACACACATTCCACCCCATGTGTGGCTGCAGTTGGTGGGCAGAGACACAGGGAATACGTTAGAGGGGGTCACGCGGCCCCATCTGTGTGTGTGGGACACAGGCAGTGACACCGATCCAGTGTGTGATTAATGAGGCTTTTGGTGCTCGGACCTCCGCAGGCTAATGCCAACCTCAGTCAGGGGGCTCAGGGGCCGCTACAGTTTCTGAATGGAGATCTCTGTTTACTGAGCACAGGCAACAAAAGGGTCCGCCGCGGGGCCAGGCGGACCTGGTGCATCCCAAATAGGGGCGCTATTGTGCTAGACACCAGGAAAAACGAGAATCGAGCTGGGTTTTTCTTTGTTTTTTAAGGCCGTGGTTTAAGGAAGGCCTGTAACCTGATTAAAATTCCATGCAATGAACCTTTGACCCATTTCTCAGAACTTAAGCACGGGAGATACTTTAAAGGGCCCATATTTAGAATAATCAAGACTTAAGTTGCTATTTTTATTAAAATCTCATGTAGCATTTGAGCAATTAAGGCCCAAAAATGCATCATTTTGACAGGTTCTTGCAAAAACAGCCATAAGCCCCACCCACAAAAGCAGACAAATAGGACAAAGCTCATTTCCTTCTTCGGAAAGGGCACAGCAACACAAACTGCCGTTTAATTCAGGGATAAAAAGAATTAAATAAGCAATTTCTGGGGTGTCGACTTCAAATAAAACATTGCAAAAAAGCCATTTTTGCTGAGTTTGCTAAAGTTATATCAGTTAAACAAGGGAAGATCATTCTATAACTTGAGCCCCTCAAGTGCAGAAACATACAGGTTTATGCAACAGGGGTCGTTCCAACACAGGTGGAATCCTGAACATGTCGAAAAGGGATCGTTCAGATTCTGACATGCCTTTCCAGAGAATTTCTGATTAGGCCCACATTAGGCAGTGGTGGCTCAGCGGTTAGAGCGTCGGGATATCGAGAACAGGGTTGTGGGTTTGATTCCCGGGCTCGGCAAGCTGCCACTGTTGGGCCCTTGAGCAAGGCCCCACCCCAATCATCATTCTCCTTTCACACACAGATTTTAAAATCTGACTCAACATTATCTGAGTCAGCATTGGAAATAACCCAGAGCAAAGGGCAGAAATGTCCCCATGTTCCACATTTGGCTCTTCTCCGTAATTCCCTGCTGTCCACGAGAAGTTAAAGAAAACAGGACCCATCGCTCCAAGGTCCAGTTCTGATGCTCGTGTATAGGTCGTAGATGCTTTGCAGACACACTGACTGGTCTGTGGCTTTGACACCTCGCCACTGCTTCTTGGCCTGTTTTCCCCGCAACCACCGCTGGTAGGTATTCGCCACTGGTGACCAGGAGCCCCAGGAGTACTGCTCACACTAAAGCTAATATACACAGGCTATAGAAACCCAAATCACAGCACATCCACCCACTATAAAAGTCACTTCACATCAATAGTCGACAAACAACAGATATGGGTCCAGAGTGTGTACCACTATACTAACACACACAGGAAGTGAGTTGGCTGCAGTGTTGTAAAGCAGCTGGGAGCTGATTGGTCAGGGAGGAGAGTCAGGCTGGATTATAAGATATTAAACACTATAAAACAGTCATTATAAGAAAAGTCTCGACTAAACTAAACCAAACTAAAAGAAACTGCTACTAAATATAAAGGGATTTACTGAACGTATTAATCAGCAGCTCACTGAATTGAGAACGGACTGGAGAGCGAATGGTATGGTGTGGGACTTGGGACTTTTATGATGTTATCCTAAACCTTATATTCTTTAAAAACAAAAGAGAAGAAAAGTGGGTTTTCATGATGTGAGCCCATTAATGCATATTCATTTAAGGCATTTAGCAGATGCTCTTATCCAGAGCGACTTACAAAAGTGCTTTGCTATTTACCCAAGGATAAACTTAGCTAAACATTTTCAGACTCTACTAAACACAAGTCAATAAGGTGACCACTCTGCTATTCGCCCAAGTACTCTGAGAAGAGGAGGGTCTTCAGTCTGCGTTTGAGGACAGCGAGCGTTGGACTCTGCAGTTCGGACACCCAGGGGAAGCTCGTTCCACCACTTTGATGCCAGGACAGAAAAAAAGCCTTGTCTTCTGTGGATCTTGAGGGATGGGTCAAGCCGAGCCGTACTTGAAGCTCGAAGGGCATCCCCTAGCCAAATCTGAGCCAGTCTGAAATGAGCTTCAAATGAAGTCTGTGCAAAGTAGAACATCTGACCACTGAAGCCAACGCAGACCAGCCACTGGACAGCTACACCGACTATGCCACACATACTCTGCAATGTGACACAATAACAAAGATCCTATTATCAAGTAGGCTGAATAAGTCCTAGTCAAAATAAGACTATGAGGAATTCACATGACCGTTAATTATAGCTCATTTTATATTTAGCCCCGGAGCAATTCCGTCCCAGCAACAGGTCTCCAAAAACCATCTTGTCCGACCTGAAGACGAGCTATACTAGACTCCAGTGAATTTCACCAGGAATCAGCATGGGTACAGAAATCACGTCTTCAGCAGAGTGGTCATAATTATTGACTAAGTGATGAGCGACTAGTTTGTAAGGTGTACATGCATACTTTAAATGTACCCTTACTGCTCTCTTACAGTAAGAAACCCACTCTGTGGCAAAAAATGCAAAGAAATGCATTTATAAAATGTGGAATTTTTTCTTACTCTTTTATAAAGCACTGATTAATACATCAATCATAAAAGAGAACTGTAAACTGATGACGACTAATAACAAGTAATGATAGAATATAAATGAGTCATCAGTAACCTATACTGTGTGACATGGTGTCGGTGTTTACAGGCACCAATTGAGGCTGAGGTCACATGCATGCACAGTAATAATGAAGCACTTACAAGAGCAGACTCCACAGAAACCAGGAACGTAATCATGTGCTGATTCACAGGATTAGACTAATCACAGTCACTGTGGTCTTCGCAAACAGAAAGCAAACAAATGAAATGTAGGAAAAAAAGAATTGATGAGTAGATAATCACGCTCTTCAATAAAGCACACAGGGGAAAAAAAAAAAAGTATGAAAGAAGGTAAATGGCAATTTATGATCTTTACTCCAGTGTCCAGCAGATTAAGGCGCAGTCACTATGACCCAAGGACTGTAGATTCGAGTACCAGTCCTGCTGCTAGCCTTTGGCACCCCCACATCACTCCAGCGCGATGCACCAGGTACGTCTCAGGTTCCTCTCATATATATATATATATATAAAATAAATAAATCACACACATAATTTATATACGTATTCATACTTTGCTACACTGTATATAACACTGTATTACTACTGCTGTTGACTTCATAACTACCTCGAACCAATGCAATGAAATCTCGTTCTTATTCACACATTTGAATAAATGTACACCTTACACAGAATATGTATGGGTTGGGTACTTGGTGATCCATATTGGAAAGAAAATGGTTAAACAAAAAACAATACACAAAAAAAACCTACTCGATCAAAGTGAAAATCAAGAAAAGACAGACAATGTAGATATGGAGATCCAGTGCAATATAGTGTAAGTTACTGTTGAGATAACACACACACACACACACACACACACACACACACACACACACATACACATATATATATATATATACATACACATATATACACACACACATACACACACACACGATTATTTATATACGTATTCATATTTTGCTACACTGTATATAACACTGTATTACTACTGCTGTTGACTTCATAACTACCTCAAACCAATGCAATGAAATCTCGTTCTTATGCGTGCTGTACGATGACATTTAAATGACAAAGTCTGTCTAAGTCTATTTTTATTTCAGTGCCACTAGAAATTCCAGTGAATGAGGAAGCAATAAGCATTATGATGAACTACCACATTCCACTGCCTACAGATTCAATCCTTTTACTTCAGAATGAAACCTCCAGGCCCGGACGAGGGAGAGAGAGAGAAAGAAAGAGAGAGAAGGCAGTTTAATCACAAATCTACAAACAGCCACATGACGAGAGGAAAGTTTGTAATGGGGTTGCCGGAAATGGAAAACAACCCACGTGTCGGACTACGTCGACAGCTTTATCTCCAGGTCCTGAATTTGCCTATAATTACAAAAACAATGAAAATACTACAGCGATATGATCGCTTTGCATATTCTCCCAATCAAACACAACCTAGGGTAAAACAATCCGGGCTGGGAGAGATGATCTAGTCTTGGATGACTGGGGATTTTCTTTCGGAAATATTCTGGATTGATGTAAATCAAGGTCAACCAGGATTATGGATACATGAATGTTATTAGCTAAGACTAATTTGACCTGTCTGTTGGTGCATGGTGACGTGGGTAGTTGCAGAGGCAGCTAAAACCATTGCAGAAACACACGATTATGTGAAGAAAAAAAAAAAAAAAGCCCAATTACCAGAAAGGGGGTGGGGCTTATTGCAAGGACACCCCCACAATAACATTATGGTTTGTATTCCTAAAGATGCTCCTAAATCCTAAAGGACTGTATTTTCCACAGTTTATGTTAGAAGGTGGACGAATCTTTGTCGTAACATACACCCAATGTCCAAATGTTTGTGGACACCTCTTCTACTGAGTGCTTTCAGCTACTTTAAGTTGTACCTATTGCTGATACAGATGTGCAAACGCACATGCACAGCTTGTCTAGTCCAGTACTGTCAATTGAATAGGACTCTACAGCAGATAAATAAACATGAACCTATTGGCACCATGCTGCCTAATGCCAGGCGTGGGCTAGAGGGGTATAAAGCACCCCCAGCAGCATTGAGCTGTGGAGCAGTGGAAGAACTGTGCTCTCTGGAATGATGACTGTGCACCATTCAATACTTTTGGGATGAGTTGGGGAGGAGTTCATCCAACATCCTGACCTCACTAATGTGAATGTAAGCAAATCCTTACAACAATGCTCCCGCCACAACCTAGTAGAAAGCCTTCGCTGGGCAGAAGAGACAGTTACTCCAACAAAAACCCTAATAATACCCAATACTTTTGCCCATTTAGTGTAATCAGAGCTCTGTGGAACAAAGACGACAATTCAATCACTCATTTTATGAAATTTAGAAATTCATTCTTATTGTTATTTAATTTTGTGGAGGATCTTCTGTACTTTTTTTTATAAACATAGTGGAATAGCAAGTCTCTTTCCCTGTGGCTTTTTACTGACATTCATCTGTGCTGACCAATTAAAGTGGAAACCCAGGCCCAGATATTTCAACGTCTAAAAAAAGCCTCTAATTTTCGGGACTTCCTGAGGAACACGCCTTCTCTTGATACCCCATGGTCAGGGCTGACCAAAAGGCAGCACCGTCTATGCAGCTACCACTTCCTGTTGCTAAGGGAGTGCAGTATAAAAAAAGTTCTCCTTCCTGTAGGACAGATCAGAGCCCAGTCTGTAGGAAGTTCAAGTCTGGAAGCTCGGGCGACACCAAAACACAAGATCTGCAGAACGTAGGCCGATGTTACACTAACATTAGGGCTGCCACTAAGTATTACATTAGTAATCGAGTAACCTGGCAATGACTAATGACTAATAAAGTAATTTGAGGTTTTAAAGCAAAAATAAATAAATAAAAAGAAAAACATTGAAAATAAATATTTTTGTAGTTTAAAACCTTTAATTACTTTATTATGCTCTTGTGGTTTTTTTTTATTTTAACTTTTTTATTTCTTTTTACTTAATTGGACGAGTTATGCACCTTTTTAAATAGTATTTTCAAATGTTTAACTAAAAAGGATTCACAATGAAAACTTTAGGAACACATTAAACCACTAAATGCCAAAAATAAATAGAAATGTGTGACCATCAGGTTGTTTTTCACTGCAAGAGAACAAATACTTTTTTTCAAATATATACATTTTATATACATACAAAATGGAAAAATAAAGAAATGTGCATTTTAATCAGTTATAATTATTTATTCAATAATCAAATATTACCAAATGAATGTTTTACTACACGTGGTTGTAAAAATGACTTTTCTTTAAGGTAATATATCCTACTGGAAAACTATGCCGAGTATTTTGAGTCATTAGGTGTTTTTAAGGCACTGCAGAAGAAGGTCAAAGCGAACAAGTCCACAATTATTTCATCAAGTCTGGAATTACTGTTGCACATGGAAACTCTTTAAGCATGTAAACACAGTTTTTGTGTTTCAACAGAGGAATATCCCACCGGTAGTCCAGAAAAATGAGCGCCTGCTCCTCAAACAGCTAAAAGAATTCAAGCGAGGTATTAGTGAGGAGCCGAACATCAACACAGAAACCTGTCTAACCTGCCTGCTCGCTGAGAGGAGCTCTGCAGGTAACGTCTGTTTACTCGGATTTCTGCAAGTTGAAACGGTCCGAGTTACAGCAGGGCTGTAATTTCCACACAGCACTGTAACGACGGCAGATTTTAAACTTCACAGGTAAAAAACCAAAACAAAATACAGAGAAAACACAGGTGTGGCAGAAACACCATGCAAGTGAAGGATGAACTCCTCAATACTTCATCCATTTGGCAGAAGAAAAGGTTTGAGCCTTCAATCAAGACTAAAGCAACCTGCCGCCCTCAGGAGCTCCTGTTATTACCAGGGCTGTCCTGTATCATATTAGTAGCTCCAATCTACAAAGTCACATTGGGGTTTTTGATTCAGCGTTTCAGAAAGTTGAAAGATCGGACCAGCCGCCTGGCCACCAGTGACAACTGAGACGAGAATCATGTGACTACAGCTTGATCATTAATTGGATAAAAATCCATTTCAATAATCCCCCCCATGTTGGCTTTAGCGATTTTCTGACTTTTTCACCTCTATGATTTCCTCCCCCCTTTTTTCTTCTTTTTTCAAGGTTTATTTTTTTTTTCTTCAACTGATAGGAGAATCACGTGTATACAGCTTGATCAGTAATCATTAATTCAATAAAGAAAAATTCAATAATTCCCCCTCCCCACTTCAGTTGGCTTTAGTGATTTAGTCAGACTTTTTCACCTCTGTTTTACCCCCCCCTCTTTATTTTCTTCTTTTTTGTTTTCTAATTCTTTTTTTATTGCATTTTTATACTTTGCAAAAACTTGAAAAACCCACTCCTCAGAAAAAACTCTTGCACATGGCTTTTTATAGAGCAACTGTATCTATGAAGCATAAAAAATTACTAAGTTACTAAGTTAAATTACTAATTACTTACAATTACTAAGATTTCTAATGATTTCCAATTGCGGGCTGATGTTTTTCATGTGCACACTTGTTTGTCAAAATAAACAAGGTAGAAATTTGGCAGGGCAGATTAGTCTCCACCTGCAGACTGTATGAACCAGAAAGCGGGTTTAGAAACAAGGAATATTTACATCAAACTAAAAAAAAACAAAACAAATAAAATAAAAAAAATTTAAAAGGGTATAAATTCAGGTCTCCATAATATGGGCCCTTTTACAGTTTTCTAGCTACAAACAGAATTACTATTAAATAAATGCATTAACCCACTGCCAAACATGCTAACATGTAATTATCTAAGCTGTCCTGGCTCAACTTCGGCACTCAATGCTCTGCAAAGCGTGTCTGCATCTAACCACTTTTTCTTTCCGATACTGAACTCTGACTTAAATACTTCCTTGATCGCTATAAATCCTGACATTTATAGTTATCTACTTTTTATAGGTTGTATTTTTTCATCATCTCTTCCTAAATAAGATATAATATGCTTGAAAAAACAGCATTTACTGGTTGAGATTTGAAAAGTTTTAGAGCTATGAAAAAAGAAACATTTATATTGGTGTTACCGATACCAAGCTTCATGGTATCGGTTCCGATTCAATCCGGTATCAGTGCAACACTATTTTTGACAGTAACACTACAACAATGATTTTCAGGCTAAAGCCACAGCACACGCAGCTTCTACATTTATTATGTGAGCAGAAAATATCCCGTCACTCTTGGGTACTGTATAAATAATCCACCTACAGTAGGTTTGACCTTTAGCTAAAGTTTGCTTTGAGGCTCAGCCAGCTGGACGTTCAGTTCTGATAGGCTGTATGGGCGTCAACCGAGCAGCTATTAGCCCATCTAACTGACTAAAGCATAGTACAAACAGTGATTGAGGATCAGGGCTGCTCAGAAAGAGAGAGAGCCATACAGCTCTCTGGAAAGACTGCAAACTCTTCACTGTAGTGCTCACACTGTTGCCTTAAACCCTTAAGTACCCTTGAACTGGGCAAAGTCACCAGCTTATTAGACACCCCTGCCTTGAGTCCACACTCACTGGTTATCATCAGTGAGGTTCGCTCTTCAGGTTTACAGTAACAGACAGCAGCCCATCTGTTCCTGCACAGTTTATCAGTGGAAAGAGGCCAACACAGGACCACCTCTCACCAGATAATGCAGGAGCTGGTACCAGGTACAGCAGCACTACTAGGGGGGTTTAACATGCTGTGTTTTGTTAGAAACACCTCCACCTTTCTGGTATACAGTTTGAGGCTGTAGCCCATTAATTAAGGCACAGCTTGTGGTAAGTATCCTCTAGCTGCGGAGGACATTTCACTGTGCAGTGCACACTGTACAGTGACAAATTACCTTTACCTTAGCTCTTCCTGACCAGAGATGTTCTATACTTGGAAGGTTTTGGATAGTGGGGTCCTGCAATAGCAGAATTTGTTAGGTACAGGGGTGGGTCTGTCATATATTAGAACTTTTTGAAAGCCCTGGTTAACCTTGGTAATTTTGTCTGTTTTTGTGAAGATTTATTATTAGGTGAGCAAACACTCAATCAAATGTTACTCGCGGATTTATGCCGCTTGCCGTAACGAATCACGAAACTCACGGCCTGGATCAGAGCAATTTGAGAGTCACAGATTGGATACTTGTTCTCGTTGTGTCTTCTTATGGTTCTCGTGGCTCAGTGTTTACAGTGTCTACATGCTCCATTCACGTGAACATTAACTGCTCAGTCTGTGTTTTCAGTGTTTGCAGTAAACCTGCAACCCACACTCTTTGGGTTAAACCATGGCAATTAATCTGCAGTTCACATCTGTCCCGAATCCTTTGAGAAGGTGGGAGCATAATTTTGGAGCATTTTACTGAACAGTGTAAAGAACAACTGTCAGATTTGCATTATTTTTTAAAAATATGTTTTTACATGACCTACTAAAATACTGCGCTTATTGCAGGGCTGGGCGATATGGTAAAAATACTATATCTAAAAAAATATAAAAATCTATCTAAAAATACTATATACACAATATTTAAAGACATTTCCCACGGTAGACAATATTTATTCTGATACACGTGATCACAAACTAAATACATCAGTATCAACAGAATCATCAGAAACTACTATTCAGATACTCACCCGTACTGAATACAATGATTTTTATTCAATATCTGCTGCACATCTAATTAAACCTCTCTAATAATAGTGTTGGTAATAAAATCTGCAGTTGATCAGTGTTTATTAAGCACTAACAGTATACTTGATATATTGTGCATATTGCATATAGTGTAAAATTCATCACGATACGTCAAAATATCGTCATATTGCCCAGCTCTTGCTCATTGAAAAAACATTGAATGCAAAGAGGGCAGTTTGACAGATTAGTTAGGTTTAGAAACTAAGAATATTGAACTAAAAAAATTAATAATAATATAAAGGGTATAAATTCTGGTCTCCGTAATATGGGCCCTTTCACAGTTTTCTAGCTACTAAGAAACTCAATCAGAATTAATATTAAATAAATGCATTAAAACCACTGCCAAACGTGCAGCAAACATGTAAGCATCCAAGCTGTCCTGGCTCAACTTCTGCACTCCATGCTCTGCAAAGAGTGTCTGCATCTACGCTGAAGAGGGGAAATATCGGTTCCAAGAGCAAGCTGGGACATGAAAACTATTTCTTTAATTACATCAGCTAAATATTCCCATTGTTTCCAGAAGACATTTAGACACTCCAGCTATTATACTTTTACTCAGGATGAAGAGGGAGCAACTTGGGCAGCATATTCCTTCATTTGAACTGAAGCCTTCTTTAAGCTTACAATGGAAAAGACAAGTTGGAGGGAACACATTTCAGTGTGAGGAAGAAAAAAAAAGAAAGAAATGACTTTCTAATTGATTCACTTTATATCTGAGTCACCTTCCAGTGAAAACTGCATTTTCGTAATACAGAACTTACAAACGCTACTCAACACTTTCTTAGAGTTTCTCAATATTTCACACCTTCAGAAAGTCCATGAAGAACCATCTGAAGCTGCCTGGTCCTTTATCAGATCGATTCTGCTCTAGTTGTGCTGTGGGTTCCTTTAAAGGACGTGCCGAAATCAGTCATAATTTCATAGTCATAATGACAAACGTTCCAACTTCAGTATTTCCCTTAGCAATAAGCTAGATGTCTCGGTACTGTGCCTTTAAACACATGTAAATGAGCTCTGTTCTTATAATTGTTCCTTATAACCTAGGCTGGACAATAAATATGCAAATGACTCGATTTTTGTGACCTCACAAACACAACACATTCAGGCCGACACTTTTGCAGCTTAGTTGCCATATATGGACTCCATGAAGTGGGGCGCGAACCTTTTGTTCGGAAGCAATGGGCCAGTCAACGGACTGGTTCAGGTCCAGTCCAGACTGACCACTTTCACAGGCTGCTTCTTCAGCCACAAGCAAAGGAGGAAGCAAAGCATTTGGTAATAAGACCCAAGGCTAAGCCTGCTAAGGGACAATGACTGCGCTGACGGAGGGGAAAACGACTTCTAGTTCTGCCTAAACCACAGGCAGAGAGATGCGTCAAAGGGGATCTCACACACTGCATCTTCTTTCGCATGAAAATTAAAAAAAAAAACGGGAACCATGTTGTGTGGTATGTTGCAAAAGGGAGGAAAAAAAGAAAGAAGAAGCACTGTAAAGACTCTAGCAGTAAGAGACGTGACTATACGTTGCACGCCGTTGCATCGCAGCTCATCATTAAACTGTAATGGTAACAGCACAGAGTTTTGCACTTGTGTCTTAATGCGTCTCAGAGTATCGTGTTGAATGGCAATGTATGGTAGCATACAGAGCATAGCACTTCACACAGTGCACGGTATTAGAGTTTCAGAACATCATAATGAATTTTAATTTATTGCAAAGTATCGCATTGACTGGTAACATACTGTATCAAATAATGTACGGCTGCCTATATGATCGCACCTAGCACTGAAAAGTAAGGTTCAGGTGCAGGTATTTGTCACTGTATAATGCACAGCGAAAATATCCTCCGCATTTGACCCATCTGTGGTAGTGAACACACACACACACACACACACACACACACACACACACACACACACACACACACACACGTGAACCAGGGGCAGTGAGTACACACACACACCCAGAGCGGTGGGCAGCCAACTCCAGCTCCCGGGGAGCAGAGAGGGTAAAGGGCCTTGCTCAAGGGCCCAACAGTGGCAGCTTGCCGAGCCCGGGAATCGAACCCACAACCCTGTTATCAATAGCCCAGAGCTACACAACGGCAGCAAGCTGCAATGTGTATTTTCTCACACGCTTGAGGGGAATTTACCTTTTGTGCAGCTGATGCGTCACAGTTTACAACAAGTGAGAAGGTAGCACTTTCTGAGTCCAGTGGATTGCCAATAGTATCTTGTCATGAGTGCTATAATTATGACCAAGCACAGCCATAAGCTTTCTCCGATAAGCTGAAGTCTCCCTGTTACACAAGCGGCAATGGATGCACAATCTAATAAACCTGTAATGTGAGTTCACTTTGCCTTTAGAATTAGATTTAGGCTTCGACAGGCTACAAATTGCACTTAACAATAGGCTACACACACACACACACACACACACACACACACACACACATCATTTGATGCCTGGCTTGCTTAGTTTCCAACTCAACAAAGGGAAAGGAGGGGGGGGGGCTCTATATCTTGGTCCAGGAGAGCCCTTACAATCTCCAACCCTTACAAATACATAAATAAATAAAGTTTAATGTGTTATATTTAATTAACTGGACTGAGAAGGCCATGTCAGAGGTCCTGAATGCAGTCCTCAAGGCATTTCTCCTGAAACCGGAATACTTTTGTATGAAGTTCAATAAATATCTGGATCTATTTTTCAAAAACCACAATGAGTATTTTTCATATTTTGCTGTAGTACTGTTTGCTATCCAGTGACGCTACACTTAAAATGAATAGTTATTCTGACACCCCTACTACCTACATCTTCTCTGTCAGCATTAGTGTTTTGATATTTACATTTCGACCTTCTACACAGTTAATGGATGAAGAACTAAGGCAAATGAAGCTGCTCAAGCCCTGGTTCCTGCTTTCTACGTCCCTAAAAAAGCTAAGCAAAAGATGTGGCCAAAGAACATCTCGCGCTCTGACGTCCTACCTCCAGCACAGGTCCAGCTCCGAGAATGGTCCTCTCCACCCCACTGGCGTAGCCCTTCTGGCTGAGAGCAGTGAGGCAGTGGATGAGAAAGTTAGTGCTTTGAGTTTTGCCAGAACCGCTCTCTCCAGAGATAACTATGCACTGATTGATCCGTTTACGTAGCATAGCATAATACGCCACATCAGCAATGGCAAAAATGTGCGGCTCCAGCTTGCCCAGCTGGTGGTTCTCATACATCTTGACATACTTGGGGTTGTAAATAGGGAGGAACTTAAAGGGGTTGATAGCAACAAGGATGCTGCCAGCGTACGTGTAGATTTTCTTCTTCTGGAAGCGGTTGTGCAGATTTTCCAGAATGGTGTCCTCATTGAGGACAGTTAGGTTGCACAAGTCGTCAAAATCCTCATAGCGTGGAGGGAGGAACCCGCGAGCAATGAGACGCTGGGCGTCCTTCTCCTTGTAGAGGGTGGGGAGGTGCATGTAGAGGATGGAACCATCATGGTTGCGCTCCTGAAGGAGAAAGTAGAATCCCTCGCTCTGCGGATGCTCCTCCTGAGCTTTCCGAGGCCAGAGCAGAACCCTGTGCACCGGCAGGTCCGTGGACTCAAGAACCCACTCCTCTCCACCGCTTTCCTTTACCTCGGCCAGAACATAGTGCTTGGCCGTGTCCAGCCCCAGGCAGGCCCCTACGTCCTGGATGACAGTGGCTGCTGTGGCCTCCTTGTGGACTTTGATCGTGCAACATGGTGCCGTCTCCAAGGCGAGGCGGGGGTAGATCTGAAGAACGTAGGTCCGTCCATCTTGGCTAGCTGTCCCGTCACCATCTGTGACACTCATTCTGACTCTGGGAGAGTCGTTTCAGCATTACGCACGGCCTCCAAACTTAACATCTAGCACCTGAGAAAGAGGGGGAACAGAAATACACTGGTAAGCTTGACTGCAGAAACAGCGCTATGCAAATTCCATTTAAAATATCATTACTGATGAGACATTAGTGAGGAGAATTAAACATTTCTATCAACACATTTATTTAAATTGTCACATGTAATGTAAAGGGCAATTTTCTAGACTTAGTCCTGGATTCAATTGCATTAGGAGTGGTGAGTCATCCTCTTTTGTCTAGGTTTAAGCTTAATCTGGGTGTGGGAAACAAGCCCAGAATGCTTAATAACCTCTAATACACGCTGAAATTACCTCAGCGCAGTCGTCACATGATTTCTTTGTTTTTCATGGTTCGTCATCCAGGATAGTAGTTTACAATTTTTTCTCTTCCTCATATTATTATTATTATTATAATTAATTTTATAATTGACTGTTAAAAGGTATGAAAACAGTTTTTTTGTAAAAACACTGATTACTAAACTGTTTCAGGTTTAAAAGTATAATAATTATACGTAAAATTCCCCTCTTTAATAAATATAATAAACTAATCAAAGAAAGAAGGTAAAGCTCTTTTTCCAGCTAATGATTTTTCTCATTGTGGATTAATCTGCTGATTATATTCTCCATTAATCTATTGGTTTTTAAACTCTGGAAATAGCAAGACATTGGGAGAATTCTCTGTTCGGATGCATTTTAGTGTCACTACCGCTATTAAGCAAATGTACTCAGAAACACATGAAGGCATCTGGGCTCAGCTCTTGTCCAGAACGACTTGCAGTTGAATTATGTGGCCTCCTGAGTCTTGCCCAGGGACTGTTATTGGTACCGGATGGTGACGTTCTTGTCTAGTCAGGGAAACAAACCTGCCACAGACAGGCCAATGTTACCCACCACACTAGGTCAACCGCTATTCAGGTTATAACAGTGTACACATGTTCTCCTGGTGCTCTGGTAGACTGCAGCAGTGCGGTACTTCCACATTAACTTCTTAATAAAGCTAATGAGAACTAAACATGTTAAATGGTGTGATCTCTGGGGGTTATGCTCCTATTCTAATTTTCTAATTATTCAGAAATATACCATGTCCAGATGTTTGTGGACACCCCTTCAAATGAACGCATTCAGCTACTTTAAGTTGCACCCATCGCTGACACAGATGTGCATCTGCACATACAAAGCTCATTTAGCCCCTGTAGAGAAGTACTGCCAGAAGAATAGGACACTTTGGTGCCATTATGTTCATGTTTATCTGCTAATGTCCAATGCCAGGCTTGGGCTAGAGGGGTAAAAAGCCCCCAAGCAGCATTGAGCTGTGGAGCAGTGGAACTGCAGTGCTCTCTGGAATTATTGTGGGTGCTCCATCCAACACTTTTGGGATGAGTCAGGGAGTTGGGGATGAGATGGGGGGGTTATCATCATCATCATCACTCTCCTCCTCCAACATCCTGACCTCACTAATGCTTGTGCTGTTGAATGCATTCAAATCCTCACAGCAGTCCTTCCCTTAATATCTAGAAGAACACATTCTTGAAGCCGGTGTCCCAATACTTTTGTCCATGTAGTGTATATTGCATATATATATATATATAGCTAGTCACAAGGGTGTAATGATACACAAGGAAAAGCAGTCATTCAAGTGTGGGTGTGTCCACAACATGAGCCTCATCCAGGTGCTTAGTTTTACAACTTTACACCATTAAATACTGAAAATGTAAAATGCCTGGAAGAGAGAGTGTCGTATTGCTGATCATTTAAAAATTTCCATACACTTTTTAGCTGTTTGCACATACTAGCTGCTGAGGGTTTGCTGGTAAACTGAATAGAACTGGTAAGAAAAGCTATTATACTGGTCCCTGTTAACAAAATGTAAAAAACAAAAACCCCTCATGTCTGGTCTCAAAAGAGAAAGCCCACATTCACGGTCAGCTGGCAGGAAAACGTTGAGCTCTTCTGGAGGTCTCTTTACAACAGAGCTGTTTACACTGTCCCTTGATCCAACTCACAAACCACCACATCAAAGAAGCTGCATCCACAACGGAAAACTGCCCATCCTACCAATTTCAACTGACGGGCTGATCAAACGGCGGCAACAAGGTCTCGGAGTCTACAGTTTTACCTCAAAAGGACCTACAGGCCCAGCTCTTCATAATGACACAGCACACTGCGGGTTTGAATGGACCGGTTCCACACTGACAGAGCAGGAATAAAAGCACACATTAAAAAAGGGCTTTCTTTCCTAGAGCTTGTCCATTCAGGACACCACATTGCTTTGCCATGAGCTATTATCTGAACAAAGGCGGCGCGGGACTATAGACCTGTATCCAGTCCACAGAGATGTCCTGATGCGACCCTGTAGATGGGGACTGGGGACAATACAGGCACAAACATTGATGCATTTTAGGAAAGTTTATGCATCTGCAACGAATGATTTAGAAGCATCTCTAGAAGCAATACATTTGGTTCCAGGTTCTCCTGAAACAGGTGTTGGATGAGAATCAATAATAATAATAATAATAATAAATAAATAACAATAATAATAAATAATACTATAAGAGGCTCCCATAAGGAGAAATTGAGATGTTTTCTGCCATCCACTAGGCACCATTAATAGACATGATCCTCAGTCTGCTGCAGATGAACTTCTGTTAATAGTCGCTGAGCAAATCAAGAGCGGCGATATTACCGGTCAGCAGCCAAAATGAGCTAAGACTGGCTTCTAATGTTAACTCGCCTTAAATTCCACCTTAAATATTGCCGGAGTTACAATGTGGACACTTCAACAGAACAGCGTACTTGCTGCTTTATCTAAGCTGGAACAAAGTTTGGGCAATAGTAAAAACCTAAGCTTAGAGTTAGCACAGAGCCTCGCTGTAAATGAAATGCAGCAACAGCAGGCGGCTCCCGGAGCAGCAGGTGAAAGAGTGAGTTAGTTAATCGGTCAGAAGAGGAGGACCTACTCGTCACTCTTCCAGAAAACGTTGGTCTATTTTCTGCCGTTTTTGCCCATGCTGCCAAAAAAAAAAAAAAAAAAAAAAGTCTGTCGTTTTTTTTTTGCAACAACAAGGACACTTTATCCCGTTATCTCATTTTGGGAAGATCTAACGTTCCTCCCATACTGCCTTTTCTCTGGAATTCCGCCTGGTTAGAAACCAAACCATGGTGGAAATGCTCTGCTCTAAACCAGCTCTGAGCGGCGGCTAATGCTAACGCACATACACTCAGTGATCTGACCGTAACTAAGATATTAAACACAGTTTTTTTTTTTTTAAACAGTTGCTTAAAACAAAGCTTCCAACAAAGTAAATCAGATTAAAATTTAGTCTAATTTTAGAAACTGGTACTAAAAATATTACTGCTTACTGTTGTGGATTAGCATATCTTACCCAAGTTGTGGGGCTGTATTATTCATAGAAATACAAAGATCGGATTAGCCAAGAGATTCAAGAATGGATCTTCATTATTTAATTAATTATGTATTATAATAATAATAATAATAATAATAATAATAACAACAACAACAACAACAGCAGCATTTATTCTAATTAGAATTTTACTGAGCAAATAAAGTTTATTTTAATTTCCACAAATGCTTAAAACTTAAAAATAACAAAAATAATGTTTATTAATATGATTTTAATAAATGTTCAATTCAAAACTGTTGCCCTTTATCTACATGCACCCTATAAAATAAAATAAAAGTAGGCTGTGAGCAGGCAGGGCATATGCTAATGCATGCATCTGCACTAAATTCTAGAGGTTTATGCACGGCAGGTGTCTTGCCTTAGAACTGAGCCAAATCTGCAACCAGTGTTGCACATAAACCAAGACCTTTTAAACTCATATAGCACACTAGAACCTGGACGAATCTTTACACTAAACTAAAAACAGAACATCGTATTGCTGCCATAATTAGTTCCTTCCATAAACAGTGTCTACAGTGACTAATCAACTTTGCTCTTGCGAGGGAAGAAAGAAAACTAGAGATATGTAACCTAACTAGCTTCCTAGATGATCTAACCACAAGGCCTAATCGAGTGATCTGCAACGCGCCTCTGCCCTCTGCTCTCACGCTGCGGAGTGTAGGGGAATGCAGGAAGCTGTGGTCATCCAGCTGCAGTCAATATGCTGCCATGAATCAGCCCCCTCATCTTCACTAGACACACTGCATCTCTATAAATATACAAGACAAAGCCGCAAAGCCGTTTCGTCATCAGGGTCAATGCCGACATAGCAACTGTATCCCAACGCTACATAACAGAGAGCTTAAGGGGAGGGAAGAAGAAACAAAAAAAAAAAAAAAAAAAGTGTTGTGTGGACACGTCATGCGCTTTCTGCTGTACAGCAGGAAATGATAACAAAAGGCTCTGCTAATGGCCTGCACAGCAGAGGAGAGCATAGCTCGATCACGAAACATTTGAAGTGCCACGCTATCAGGCAAAGAAACCCAGCCGATTTTATCTTACAGAGGCACAGCCCACATAGACAAGACCTGCGACTGTACGACTGAGTTCGCTGTGCTTTGGGGTAGTGTGGGGTAGTGTACATTCAGTGGGTGTCAGTGGGTGAGTTCAGCAATGCCTAGTTTCTCATACCAACCTGTGTCCTAGTCTTGAAAGGCAGAATGGCCTAAAACACGATGCTGGATATTACACTACAGCCTAATCAGTGACGTATCACGATTGTAAACAGTCCATCTGTACCTGAAGGTGCACTAAACTAACCTTATCTTTATGAGAGCAGCAAAAAATTAAAAACTACAAGAGCACATATTGCACATTTTACACACGGTCAGCTTAAAGAAATAGCACTGACTAGGGCTTATTATCAGACACCAGAGCAGGTTTAGTCACAATACTTCAACACTACGATGAAACTGAGAATGAATACTGCAAACGAAAACAAACTAAAGTTAAAAAAGGAAAACTAGAGAAAGCTAAATAAAGGAACACATCGAAAGTTAACGCTAAGGGTGCAAACAAGGCCATGTGGGTGTAGGGCAGTGGTTATAGCTAATAAACGAAACACACAGCGAGGGCGAAGTTAAACTCCTGTAAAGCAACAGCTAGCCACCACATTTACACAGACAGTCAAAAAAATAAACAAACAAATAAATAAAGACTCATCTGTCCAAAACATACACACTCTGAATCTCCAACCTTCTTTCTGAAGGCCTCAGAGAGCTCTTTGGATCGGGCCAATGTTGTACACCACTACCTGCCACTGTGTTACAACACCATGTGGGAGACTGGAGTTCGATTCCCGGTCTGGGTGACCGGGAATGCTGCGCTACACCAATAAGAGTCCTTGGGCCAGACTCCTAACACTACATTGGCCCACCTCTGTAATACGACTAACCTTGTAAGTCGCTCTGGATAAGAGCGTCAGCTAAATACCATAAATACCATAAATGTAAATGATCATCACCACTCACTTCAACTATCAAGAGCAAACCAGACTAAATATCTGAGGTTTTAATAAGACAGGCTCCTCCAGAATCCTCTCGAACCATGTTCTGATCATCTGCAGCTGACGTGGAGGCACCAGTTTAGGTGTCTAACTCTCAGAATTGATCAAATGAAGATCAAACAGCCATACATTTGAATACGTTAAACTTTACATGCCCACGTATGTTTGTGATAACATGCATAATATGTATAGACGTGCATATTAAACCACGCTGTAACTACTGCATCAACAAAGAGCACTTCTGCAGACCATCAACAACCATAAAACAACAAGTTTCCTCAGCTGGTCTCTTTAGCTTAAAACTAGTTTACACCAACCTTCAATACTTCAAAACTCCAGCGATAAAAGAAAGTCTACTGCTGCGCTGACCACAAGCATCTCCAAGACCTCCAGCATGACTTGCAGCAATGTGCAAGAGCCAACTGTCAGAATGAAGACTGCAAATAAACATGGTCTGCATGGTCAGGAAGGAAGAAGCGTCTGCGTTTACTGTAAGATCAGCTGACTGTGGAGCCAAACTTACAAAACAACGCGACCCGGACACACACAGACTTGCAGGGCGGTGTGCTCTAGCTCTCAGTTTTTAATCATGATAGTTTTGGGGCTGAAAAAGGTAGTGAGATTATACAGAAATGGGACTACTTTGTAGAGGCAAGGCCTTGGACATCTTCCAATCACAGGGCTTTGCCATGACGATTATAAGCTGAAGATAACCGTCTGTGATACGGGTAAACTTTGCTAACTGGCCAACATGAGTTTGTAGAACTTGTTTATATTCAGTATACAGACGGTTTTGCTATTATTATGCTACAGAATTATAACTGCGTCCTTCTAATTGAACCTCATACCCCAAAAAAGAACTACACAAATTACGAGAAGTTCACTGAAGGTTTCCGGAACAGGGACTAAGCCTAGTCCTGGACTACACAGCATTCTGAATGGAGATTTCCCACTGAAAGGAAATTTAAGCTTAATGTCTGCCCAGGAAACCATCCCTACAGCTTTAAAGCTTTACATAATGCCTAAATCCAGTTCATCTCCTGCCAGATCAAAAACATGCACCTACAGCAGAAACCCAAACTTACCAGCTCCACTGGGTTATCACTCATGGTCTGAGCTCTAGTCACTAGCTTAGACTTCAGGTATCACAGCTACTGACGATTCAACAACATATATATATATATATATATATATAAACAAAAAAAGAAAGAGTTCAAATGACATTTTAATGGTGTGGGCCACTTCTGGCCCCTTGCTGACCTCTCCCATACTGAATCTAGTATTGGATTCAGGCCCATCACAGCAACACTTCAACATCAAGCTAAACTGAAGAACACTTTGCAGCTCCTACTGACCCAAATTCAGTCACTCTGGGAAGTTTGAGAATATGAACAGTGCTTTCTGATGGGTAATCTGGTAGAAATGGCCTGAGTGAAAAATCTCTGATTTGGTATTCACTACAGATATTAGAGTTTCTTCCTTGTTTTAATGCCTTCAGAAATACAGGCATTACAACATTTTACGTTTTGGAACCTGCAGCACATTTAATATGCTTACAAGTGAGAATGCAATTACTTTTTTACCTTATTACCCTCTCGTAATTGATCACGATTCCGATAAATATAGTCATACTTCCCAACTCAACCTCTCAACACTCCAATCAAAAGGACTCCATCACCGAAAATAGGTTTTCGGTTCAAAACTGTGTTCCAACAGCAGAACCATTTTAGGTGTTCAAAAGTGTGGATCCCCGTGGTCAGATTGCATGTCGTGTTGATTTTCACATCCTTAAGTACACATCCACCACACACATCCACACTTCACATTTTTTTATGCATGATTGCTGTTCGTTTCCTCAATTTAACACACTGAAAAAAAAAGTATCGGCCAAAAAAGATGCAATTATTTCTCTCCAAATCTACGGTGCTTTACAGAAAGCTGTGTTTAATTGTAGCTTCTGACTTAAGATAAGCTTCTAAAAGTAGGCCATCATACTCAACCTACTGAAACACTTCACAGGTATAAACTGAATTGGATGGAGTGAAATATATATAAAGTTATATATTAAAATATATATATTAAAAAATTATTGTACCAAGTATGAGACGTTTTTGAAAAGTACATTTTAAAAAATGATGACTGAATTTTGTCTCTGTGTCAAAGTATCACAATAAATTATTATTTTTTAAACCATAACGCTTACTCCATTAACCCCATACCCACACTATTCATAAATCCAACCTTACCCTTGCCCACACACAACCTGTTTGTCTGAACTGCAAACAGCCATTTAAACTTTCAACAGGTTCTCAGAGTTGTCATGGTCCTCTAACCACTGCACCCCCCTCGCCTTTTCAAAATCCTGTTTATGAGAACTGTACAATGCAGAAAGCTTTAAATATGTTTAACAAACAAACGAAAGACTACCTGCTGGAAAGGTAGAAAACTTGTTTGCCAATTCCTCTGCGTCGCGCAGGTTTTACCAGCTGCATTTCTCAAGGGAAAGCGGACTTATGAAAGCAGAGCATATCCTCAACTTGGCTGCTGACCACAACCCCAAAATCAATAAAATACCAAGGCATGCAAAAAGCTCTGCAACCACAAAAAACAGCATCATTATGCTCCATTACGAGCAGGCCTGCTTAACTGCGTCCTCTCCGCCGAGAACCACAAACTTCAAAGCACTGTCCTAAAGCTGCGAAGGACATCTTGAAGTGTAATCGAAAGAAGACAACAGAGGTTTTTGAGCCCATCTCGGACAACCGAAACATTTCAGAGGATAAAGGAGATAAATCCACAGATAAGGGATCTCCAGCTGGACTGTTCAGTTGAGCTTTAGCTTCTTATAGATAAAGCTCAAGTTCTTATGAGGAACCAGGACAAATAAGCTACTTACAGACCCTAAACTACACTGAAACTAAGGAATTTTGAGCAGACAACTTTATTGGAGTATTTGTAATTGGCCTAGCTATATTCTGCTCACAAATACATTCTCCAAAAATGTTGGAAAAGCCTTATGGGTAGCTATTTGGGTACCCCATACATTTACATATCTGAGATGGTTGTTATTCTTTTAAACTGAGCATAAATCTGAAGACATGTTTCAAAATAATTAATTGATATTAAACATCTGAAATGTTTTTTAACAAACACAGAAACTGAAAAGCACTTTGGGTTTTTAAACTGCCTAACGAGAGCGCCATGCACCATCACCAGCTGACCGCCAAAAAACAAACATTGCCATTTACAATTATATGCATTTACTATACACCATACGTCCAAATGTTTGTGGACACCCCTTCTATTCAAGCTGAACCCACTGCTGACACAAACGTGCGATGGTACCCACCCAACATATTGACCTCACCAACACACTTTTGGCTAAATGCAATCAAATCCTCACAGCAATGCTCCTCCAAAATCTTGTAGAAAGCCTTTACTCCAACAAAAGACAGACAAACTCTTTAACACCCCTTTATTTCAGAAGAAACAACGAACAAGCAGGTGTCCCAATACTTTTGTCAATACAGTGTATGTTCATGGATAGCCTCTATTTGTATAATTTCCTCAAACGTTCTCATGTTTACCCACTTGCCAATCAACTCCAATATGCTGATAAGAAGCGAGTCCGTTTCTTTAAAGGAATGAAACGCGGCACTCTTCTTGCTTTAAAATGAGAAACCCGCCTGTCTTAGTGGGCGGAGCATGGACATCTCAATTCTCTTAATATTTAGGTCTATTCCAGTTAAGTCCTGCCCTTCTTCCATGGCCGTTCCCGATGACTGCGAACAAATGACCAACAGACAAGTCATTAGTCTTGGTGTGAGCAGACAGGAGTAAACAAAAGCTCACACAGAGTCAGCAGTGAGCGTCCAAAACGGTCACACTGCCGAATCATCGCTGCCGGCTGAAGATCACAAGGGATCGCTCTCCCCCAGCCTCGTTCTCGGCAGCGCTTAAAGGAAATACTTAACCACGTTTAAAAACCCAGCTTTTCTGGTTTTCCTCAACTCTGTAAAGATCAGAGTTAAGCTGGAGGGGGTGTAAAACACAACACTGACGCACCAGAAGATCATGAAACAAACATACAAGCAAGCTAACCAGATCTCTGCGGTATCAAACTTCTCATCTCTCAAACGGAAACATTGAGAGAGAGAGAGAGAGAGAGAGCGAGAGAGAGAAAAAAAAAAATCTTAGCTGCAACTTCAAATCAAATGCACTGTGTTTTGAATGTTAAAAATGCACAGAAAATAAAACTAAATTATAGGAAAAATTAATATAATTCGAATTTTTCCTAAAACACACAAACATCGCGACAGAATTTAACGCTAGCATGTGCTGGAAAAGATATTGCTGAAGCCGAAATGTGAAACTGTGAAGGAAAAAAGTTTTCTGAAAAAACAACGATGCATCAAGCCTTTTATTAGTTGGCACGGGGGTCCGAAAATGACTTCCAGAATGGATGGTCCAATCAGCACAAACTTTAGTTTTGGATTCGGTATTGCAGAATATTTAGTCTAAGAAATGGCTCTGTGCTGTTATCTAGACATATGGTGGACATCGTTGGGGCGGCGCAGATTTCAGCCTTCATTAGTTGGGCAAGTGACGCTAACTCCTCTTAGGCATAATTATGGAATTTTGACAGAACAAAAGGCAAAACAACATTTGTAAGATGTCTGAATGGAAATCCAGCTAATGCATAAGAAACACGTAAGAAAATGCTTGAAAGATTCTTCTTGTTCGGTCTTCCATATAAAACACTGCTGGTTAGTGTTCTCCTCCAAGCGTGTTGAGCTTGACAGCAGTACGAAAGGATGCAGTGGAGCATTTTCTTCTTTTTGCAACTCTAGAAGTAGTATGTGCCAGCAAATAAAAATAGAAATAAATATCCTAAATGTAGGTTATTTTCTAAAACTGTTCATGTTCCAATACAGTGTAAACACTTTTCAGGAATGTGTGCATTTACTGTATTTCTAAAGGCAATTCTTAAAAACAAAATATCACTTCTGAATCATAATCGAACCAAATCTGAGATTTACATCCTTTCTTCCCATTCGCTGCACGTAGGACCTCCCTTAGCACCTCGCTGATGGAGAACCTTGTACTTGGCCAAGCTCCCGGCACGATGTCCCAGAGGAACGGAACAAGAAAGAAGGGGGAAAGAAGAGGGGGGGGGTAAAAAAAAAGGTCCTGAGGTAATTCAGCCATAGACTCTTTATGGAGGCCAGATGCAGCTGGAGTTGTTCTGAATGAAAGAGCTGTCTCCAAATAGGAATGTGCGGCTGAAACAGAAATAGGGCTTTTGTTTAAAGATCACCTCGATTTAAGGCCCGTAAGTCTTTTAGCAGATGGGAGGGCTGGAGGAGGGGGACCAAGCACACAGCAATGTATAGTAGCCACAGTGGTGTAGATCTCAATTCTCATCCACATAAAGTACACAAAAACGGTCTGTAAGAGGCCGTTACTTGTGCTTGGATGGTTGTTTGCGGTAACAGAATCTGGTTATTTTTATGGGAGGTACTTTAATGCATGTTACACTTAACCGCAATTGTGTACACTTCTTTACAATCTTTAAGAAGAAAAAAATAATAATAAACTAAAAAGTATGGCTCGGCTTGACCCACCATCCTTTAAGACCTATGGAAGCAAGCATCCAGACTTTTTTTCCCTGTGCTGGCACCGAAGTGGTGGAATGAACTTCCCCTGGGTCTTCAAACGCTGACTGAAGACCCACCTCTTCTAGGAGTACCTGGGTGAAGTGTGCTGCCGTGTATTGTGGTCGCCATACTGACTTCTGTATTCAGTAATATCCAAGCTTAGAGGTATCTTCTGGATTCTAGATGATAGAAACTTCTGGATAAGAGCATCTGCTAAATGCCTTCAATGTAAACGGATCAGCTTTACAGAGAAGAACAGCAGCCTACAGACACGACTATGATTTATACAAAAATCAAGCAGACTCTTTTCCTATGAGAATTCAACACCACTCTTAGACGAGGTCAGTAAAACATTGCTGGTCGTTAAAACAGCAGGCAGCTTGCTAACTCTGCCTGGACCTCCCGCTGTCACACATGTGGTCCAGCTTTAGCTCCCCAAAGAGCATGAGCCCATTAAGGAACGTCAGAGGAGCAAGTAACCTCACCTTCGCAGGACATAAACAAACATTTCTCATGGGCCGTAAAAAGGGTCAGCAAGACTGTACTAAGGATTTATTTTCAAATGGTTGGCAGTATTATTAGTTTGTCTGGGGTATTTATTTAAGTGAGGGATTTATATATATATATATTATTTATTTGTTTTTTTAAAACAGATTTTAAAGGGCCCTGAGAAGAGAGAAACGGAATCCCTCACTTTTTATATTATAATTATTATTATTATTATTATTATTAGTAGTAGTAGTAGTAGTAGTAGTATATGTAGGCAGTATCGCCACACCCATTAACACTCCCTTCTCTGATCAGTCTTAAAGGCTAAGGGATGAAAAAAAAAATGTTGGACATGCACATGTAAAAATGAACGATGACCAATTTTGAAACATAAAACCACACGTTAAAAGTAGACCTCAAGTAATAACAGATCATACAGAAACACTGTTACCGGATACCAGCCCCTCTACAAAGGAAAACAGGGATTTATACATGAAAGATCAGATACTGGCAGCAGTCCACAGTTCCCATATTTCAATGCATCCCAAGGAACACGTCTAAAAATTACTGTACAGTCAGTGCAGAACTGATTAGCATGCACTCACACAGCTGTTTTGAATTTCATTAAATCGCTGCAAGCTGCACAGAGATTTTGAGTCAGATCAAGTTGAACATTTAGGTCAATCGCATGCCGGCTCTCCAATCACAACAATACACAAGACATTCTTCAGAAAAATCAAGGGGGGGAAAAAAGGCTGAGAGCGCAGAGACAGAAATGTGCTTTTGGTTACGGGTGACGGGTATTCAGTGCTGCATTTGAACGGAAAAAGAATAAAGACAACTAAACCAGCAATGGCATTTAGAACCAACAGAGCAGCCAGGTCTAAGCCCATAACCCAACACAAACATTACCAAATCATGGTCGAAAACATTAGCCGATACTGAGGTCAGCTTAACAAAACTGATCAACAATAAAGCACTGATGAGTGAGCGGTCCTTGTATTCTAATAACTTAAGATGATCAATAACACACAATAATTATATATATATATATATATATATATATATATATATATATATATATATATATATATATATATATATATATATGTGTTATTGATAGTTATTAGAATACAAGGACTGCTCACTATATATGCACTTCTATTTACATTACATTCACATATCCAGAGCAACTTACAAGGCGACTGGTATTACAGAGGTGGGCCAATGTAGTGTTAGGAGTCTTGCCCAAGGACTCTTATTGGTGGGAATCGAACCCCAGTCTCTGACATGGTGTTGTAGCTCACTGGCAGGTATTCGTGTTATCTTTTCCGCCACACCAACCATTATATAATATCTATAATAAATAACCAATATCATATTTTAGTCTCTGCTTCGAGCACACAAACAACCCCAAAAAACCTCATAGTTCCTCATTGTGCATTTAGTACGCTCCATTTTGCAAGCTAACTTGCAAACTCTGTGAAATCAGGACAGAAATTTAAGACCAGAAACATCCAACGACAGCAACCGTCGCATAATTATTACGAGACTCCATGCCATTCCTGGTCCAGGTTTAGCAACGCAGCAAATGCAAAAAGAAACCATAACCTGTCTAACAGGGTCCGTACCAGCGCAGAATGCGCCGCGACCTTACTAACCATTCGGCTCTGCAGTGGAAAGGAGGCCATTGATTAGTTGGCTTGATGGCGCTTGAACTTCTCATTCGTACAGATAGCACAGATGGCAGCGGCTGAATGTGCATCAACATCACGGGGTGTTGGCTTTTACTCTAATCGACCAGTAGCACACCTGATTCCACTTGTTGAATCATTTGGTGGAAATGAAAACCTGCCTCCACACCAGCCCTGAAACTATTTTTACCATTTTACTACCTGCAAGAGTTCATTAACTGACGTCTGATTAACAGACGGGGAAAAAAAGAAGCAACAACAAAAAGGAAAAACAGATTTCTAAAGAGTTTGGCTTGCCTAACAGGTGAGAGTACGGTTGTTAGGAGGCTAAAATGTGACGTATTTGAAGCAATAGAGCTGCCTCTATTTAAAGAGCAAACACAGAAAACCAGAGATTCTACACAGTCAACTTGTTACTCTGCCTTAATATATAACCATAATCAGTTATATATAACAGCATAAATTAGAGACAAAGCCATGCCAAACCTGCCAACCAGCCACTGTATGTCTTCTTGGTAACGACCTCAGCAATGCATCCCTAAAAGCCCCAGCACAGTTGCTTTTTTATTTCTGCCTGCAAAAACACCAGCGAGACCCTAATCGTAACAATGCCTGCACAAAATAAACAGCTCATTAATTTTCTGTTAGCATTAAAATGAAAGATTAACCAGTGCTGAATGGGTAGACACAATGCAGAAGCAAAGACCAGCTATACGTCAATGTAGGCAATAAGAAAGGGAAGTCGTAGAAGGGAAGTTGAGGCTAAACTGAGACAAGAAACCATATTAAAGCAAACGATAACATGCAGACCCAACGCCCTGCAGAGTTTAATGCTAGCACTAAATCAGACAAATACTGCTCAGACATATTTTTAAAAATAAAGTCTAATTTCACAGCACAGTTTGTTTTTTTTGGCCAAAGATTGCCATGATTTAGTCTTTGTCCATTCCCACCTAATAGCTACAAGGGACTCTACTGGCTGTGAGATCCTACCGGGACTGGGGGCATGCAGTCTAGCACATGCGTCCTACCAGTTATGTAAAGCTCCACCACATAAACTCAGACTAATAACATCAGCACCACGACACTCAAGCACAACATGCTTAGAGGAGGATGCTAACAGTGAATTCTGTTACATTAGCTGACTGATGGGGGACACTATGCGTAGGTTATCCTTCCCACCCAGAAAGAGCAAGGCATGTTCTGCAGTCTTGGACTTCCAGCAACAGATGGCTGTGGAATCAATACAAATTTAATTTGATGTTCTGCTGACAGTCATGTTTTTTAGTTGTCCAGCAGATGGAACAGATTTCAGATACTCAGAATTGCCACATAATGCATAATTATGCTGCCACATAAATCGGTTAATATTAGTGACAAACATGAGGAACCAGTGAGCCGACATACCCATCTTCATTCATAAACATGTATAAAATACAGAAACTAGGACTAAATTCAGTTGGATTAGCATGATTCAAAATGTAAAAATTAAAAGGCTACAAACAGGGAGGCGCTAAACCAATATTAGGATCGGATATCGGTCCCGATATTAACAAAATTATCTGGATCGGGTATTGAATAATTGGGCCGATCCATGGAACTGATCCTTCCACTTTAATTTGTTAGTGTGAGACTGTATTAAATGTGCAATTAAATAAATGGCAGTTTAGTACATTTATATCTATACGTTAATTTGTTAGATGATATAAAGTATGTTTAAGTAAATCCTGATGCCTCAAGTCTCTCCCACATGGTGAGATGTACGGTTTATTAATTCAGCAATGGTATCAGACTGGTATCGGTATCGATCGATAGATGCAAAGTTCATGTATCGGTATCGGAACTGAAGAAGCCGGATCGCTGCATCACTAGCTACAAATACAGTAAAGCGAATATTTTTAACACTCAGCTCTTCTGGAGTTCAGTAAATATTTATTACTATAATATTTATTATTAATTACAAAAGCTTAAAACATCTAAATTTGTCCCTAGTATAAATGTTACTCCAGGAGTGTGCTCTGCAGTACGCTGAAGCCATGGTAAAAAAAATCCAGTATGACCGGACGCTATAATTCACTAGGATACAAATGAGAGGCCTGTCATTAACTTTTCACCAAATCAGCAGACTGCTGACAGAGGAAGACTGAAGTCATGTGTGTTTGAGGGCGTTATGAAGACTGAGGAATCTTTATCGTATAAAACTGCACAGCCGTTTAGGGCTCTCACTTCTCACAATCACCCCTCTACACTACACTAATCAGCCTGAACATTAGAACCAATGTTCTAATGTTAAGGCTGACGGGTGGTGTGAAAAACACTGATTATCCTCACCTACAGTCAGTTCCTGACTGTGATTGGTTAAATGCTGAAAGAACGGATACGTATAAGGATCTGAGCCACTCTGACATAAAACCATGAAACTGAGAGGGCTTTTTTCTTGACGACTGGGTCTGATCATCTCCCAAAACATTAGGCAGGTCTTGTGGGGTGTTCCCACAATGCAGTGGCCAGTACAGACCAAAAACAGTCCAAAGAAAAGACAAGGATCGTGGCCACCTAAGGCTCATTGATGCAATCAATGGAGGCCCCACCTCACAAAAGGTGCTATGCTAATGATTGGTGTATATGGTCTTGTTAAACCACTAATGATTCATTGACCATTTGTGTAATGATAATGTAACCAAATTCTCCTCTTATAGTAAGAAACAGTAGCTGAGTCATTCATATATGACTTTCTAGTATTTTGTCATCTCTAAAAAGCTTTCACAAGGCCGGTCATTTTGTTAAAAAATGTTTCTATTTGTAAAATATAATTTTTAAATAAATGTCAGTAGGACAAGGATAAATTATCCTTGATGGTCCTAAACTTAAACCAAAGCCAGCTTTACTCCGACGTCTTCAAGCCTCCCAAGATTCATGATACTTTATTTGCTATTTTAAACCTACTGACATTATAGCACCATTAATCAGGGAATGACGAACTGCGGCTGTTGATTCTGCTTCACTGCAGAGCTCTGGGTTTAGTTGGCATCTCCGAACGGAATCTCGCAGCCTCGCCTTTCTGACTTACTTTTGCCATTCTGAACCCGAGCTCAGAGCTGCTGCAGAGTCGGAGAGAGAACTGGAGCGAAGACCATTTCTGTCACCCGCCTGTTTTAAAAGGAAGAGTGATAAACATCACAATACAAAGATGAAAATATCAAGAATCAGTTTTATTTGATGCCAAACATCAAATGCCAAAGCAGACCTGAGCCCATGGTGAACACTCCATTTTAGGTTCCAGCACAGGGTATCTTTTTCCTGACTTCAGTGGTTTTCTTTTGAGAATATAATGGAGTGTTTAATCAGTCAGTAATTAAATTACTGCCGAACCATGAGACCTCAAATCAACATCATGATTAACATGAATCAACTGCACATTCTACCTTGATTACAAACAATTCATATTGTTTGTAATCAATCAATATTGCTCACGTTGCTCAGTGGGTTGAATGTTTGCGTTCTCCTCTGCGTTGCTTCCATTTCACAGATATAGTGGTATGTTTTTAAGGGAACAGTGCATAAACACACTGGAGAAAGCATCAACAGACTTTAAAAATGAACAAATTACATGGATCACATTGAGAAATTAATGAATACTTTGTTTTTCCTCACTAGTTTGACATGAACTCCTTCTTCTTGGAGAAGACTGGAGTCGAAATATGCACTTAAACATAGGTGTTTGTCCTTAATGAGCGCTTGTAGAAATTCCAACTGAGTAACTTAATGAAGAAAATTAAGTTCATTAATTTAATCTGTTCTGGCAAAGCCTGTGAAAGGAAAAAAGAAGGTGCCAAGGAGGTTTCGTTCCAAGTCTTTTTCCAAGCTCAAAGAATCTCCATGATATAAAAAAGGTGTTTATACCAACATACCAAATCCTAATTTCCATATCTCACACAGGGAACCATTTGGAAGAATTTGGGCTAAAATTCAAAATCATGTAATTTTATGTGAAGAGCAAGCCTGTTAATTAAAGAGTGAAGACTAACTGTGAGCTAACTGAAGACAGTTTATGGGTTAAAAGTGTGTTTATTCTTTTAAAACACTGTTAAACACATGCGTGACTGAAACTTATTAGAAACTGTTGTGCTGGGAATATCTAGGACTTTGTGCTTTGCAGCCACAGCTTGCTATTAAAAGTATTAACTGTCTGTTTATTCTAATCATCATCAATAACATTCAATTTAGCCAATTTTACATGGTGTACTTGGCTGCCATGTTGTAAAAGTAATAAGTACTAAGGCCATGTGTTTGTGATTTTACTGTGTTCCAGACATGCTTTTATTGTACCAAAAGATCACTGCAATACACACCCACTCGTGGCTTACTGCCTTTTAAAATCACCTTAGATTAGAAGCTCCACTTCAACTGGGGGTGGGAAATGGTATGCATGCAATGGTTTTTAACTGTACATATCTGCCAACACAAGGGACCAAGAAACCCCTAAAAACTGTGATACAGGACAACGCACAATGAAGAACCGACTATGGAGATACACTAGATATTAATACTGGATGTGAACAGTGTTTGTACATGCTGTCTGAGTAGAAAACAGATCACCACCAAGACTGATCATACTACTAGTTTGTAAGAACATCTCCAGATACATACAGTTTCCCAATGGCTCAGGTGAGCTTTAGAAAATGGTTTCCCACAGGTATCAACAGCTGATCTCCAGAGCCGCTCTACTATAATGATGGAAATACCTAAGAAACACCTAGGAAACACGTGAACTTGAGCAGGTGGAAATGAGCTGCTCCGTGTTGCACAGTAAAGTTTCTCCACCTTATTAATTCATATTTTTAAAGCAATTACATTCAACAGCAGCGTGTGAAAACGAAGGTTCACAACCAGTACAATCATGTTCTACACCACGCAGAAAATTCTCTAAACTCTAAATTGTGAGAATAATGAATTGTGAACCCAGTATCACGAAATAATTAAAATTGTGGACTAAGGCCACGTTCACACAGCAGGTAAAGTGGCCCCAAAGTCACCAAATCCGGCTGATCAGAATGTGATCAAATGTGAAATATATCTGATATGCGTTTGAACAGTTTGAAGGCCTGTTATCTGTTAACTGAAAACCTCCCTCACTGCTGTCCACTTGCCCTGCTCCTCAGCACACATTTATGACAAACGTGGAGCTGGACTGACGTGAAAGTCAAATGAACTCCGGTGGTTCAGACGAAGTTGCATGGTCACGTATAGGATTTCAACACCACATCGGTGTCACATATGACAAAAAAGGATTCTGGCCCCTTTTCCCTTCTGTGTGAATGTAGCTTAAATGTATTTTTACACTTCCAGCCAATGCGGATATGCGAACATCTATGAAATGCAGAAACTTGGACCACATCCACATTTGCATTATGGAGAAAACTTATTGTAGAGGTTGCCACATGTAAAACAATACATACAATGCAGTTGTTTTAGTGCAGTAGCCAATATCATCTAACCACTCTGCTCAACCACAGTGCAATAAAGACACTGAATATCAATTTATAACACAAAACATCTGCCCCAGACCCAGTTTACACCTGATCACTACATGCGTCTTGAGTACATGCGTCAGGATTATATCTGGATAAGGCCAAGCCATATAAAAGTGCAAGTGTTAACCCACCCAAGACTCATTTAAACCAGATCACGGATCCTCAAACCTCTTCAGGAGGATGTCTGAGATGCATTAGAGCCACAAGGCACATTCGACTACCCAAATACTAATCTAGTAATGAAGCGACTAGGTGTAAGCTAAAAGCTAAAAGTAAAAAAAAAAAAAATCAAGGTATAATTACTTTGACAAAACAAAAATACCCTCCTGAGTAAAGCTTTGCCATATGACGATATTTTATTGTATCGTAAAAATTCTTTAGTCTTTAACTATCATGATATAGTATTTTTACCATATTGCACAGCCCTACTGCAGAGTCACCCAAGCCTTTGCCCTTCTCAAATCTAGCTTGGCTCATCTCTAAGACCACAATGGAAAGTGGAAATGTGTTTTGGAAAGTTATGGAAACCGACTGAAATTTCTTTTTTCTAGCAAAGTTTGAGAGAGAGATGTCAACGCTCTATTAAGGCACAAACAGTTTTGTAAAATCTCTGGGATGTATTTACTCAGATTAAGAAGAGGATGGACTGATGTTTGCTCTTGCACTCACAAATGAATGGCTGGGTTTCTAATCAAAGTTTGTGTCCACGTTCCTGTGAGATAAACACAAAGCTCTCTGAAAATCCCAGTGAACGCTGGCCTGCAGATTAGAGGGCGGACACCCTAGCAAACCACACTCGAACCAACGTGACCTCCGGAGGCACCGGAACAGGACTACACTTATTCCTACCAGTCAGGTTCTAGTTGGGGGACAGCACCAGGTTTTAGTACTGAAATAGTCAAGCTGATGCTTCACCATCTATCACCCCTCCACTGTCCCAATCATTAATGGAAAGGAATCACTGGTGTGCCCAATACACTGGTACCACCATAAAACATTAGGAAATATTACAGTTACTGACCACAGCATTGTTGGTTCACCAAGCCTCTACTGTTGGGGCTCCTTAGGAATGCCCTTAACCCTCTTCGCTCAAGGCAGAGCCTTAGCATGGCGACCCCATGCTCTGACCCCAGCTTTCCAACCTTTCCTAAGCCTTGCCATGGAGCTGGTTTTTAGTTCATTTCAATCATCAGATTTTTTTTTTTTTATCATGGCTAGTTTGAGTGTGTGACTGAAAAAGCTTTGGTTATTATATTTATTTAAAAGCTGATGAAGCCAACACTGCTCACATAGCTATCAGGAATACAGCCAATGACCTCAGCGGCTGCCCACTGAGGATGAAGGATATGTTTTATAATGTCTACCACACACAAGTCATTCTGTCCACACACCAGACAGGCCACTTCCTGCATGACCTCAGAGACGGACTCAACTGGGAGGAGGTGGATATTCGAGCCGCGCAATTACAGAACTACTCCTATAAGAGCCAAGTAGGGATGAAATGAGAGGATTTTTTAATCCTGAGTGAACAAAACCATCACAGATTTCACCACAGGTAACAACACCTACAACAGCTTACATCAATTATGAGATTAGTGCCACCACTGCTGCTGCTTCTGTTTACTGTTAAGCTTATAACTGTGTAACCATACTTCATCCTGGGGCCTGTCCCACACAGTAGGATACAGGTACTCAAAATGTGGACTGCACTGATCCAATACTAGGATTGGATATCGATTCTGATGCTAAAAATAAATAAATAAATGAAATAGCTAGGTTGGGTATCGGATAAACAGATGTGATACACATCATAGCAAACAGCAAAGGCGAGGCCCTCAACCTGTCTTCATCTCTCAGCGAGTAATCCAGCTTGAGAAGGGAGGAGCTGCTAGCTCCTTAAAAGTCTTACAGTCTTTCGAATTTCAGAATAAAAGTCCTGAGCCCAGACAACACTGTGCTAAGGTCCAGCAGTTATTATTTTAGTGACAAATAAACAGAAATAGGGTCTCTCTCTCTCTCTCTCTCGATGGTTTTGAACATTTATTTATTTATATATAAATATATACACACACATGTTCATTTGTTATAGTATGTTTTATACAGTTAGTAAAGAAATTTTAAGTCAACCCTGATGCCTTAAGTCTCTCCCACATGTTAAGATATATGATTTATGAATTTAACAACAACAATATTGTATCGTTACTGGGTATCGGCCAATGCGCAAAGTTCATGTATCGGCCTCTGTATTAGAAAAGAACAAGATGGATCAGTGAAGCCCTACTTAAAATTCCCCCCCTTAATCAAATGAAGACCTGGACTCATTCTGAGTGGCCTTAAACACATTTCATAAAAGCGTTTGAAGAGATGAGACTGGATGAGATCTTCAGCTATAAGTAAGAAGACACACGTCAGATACCAAACATGTCTTGGTCAATCAACTGCATCTTCAAACTGTGCTGTATAATTAAAACCAGCAACCACCCGGTCCCTAGCATCAAGAAACCAAAGAAAGTGACAACACCAGCAAAACCATGAACCGTATGCTGGTCCCTAAAGTATGCAGCCTAAAGATGCACAGATGTGATGAACTGGCAATGCAGAGTGGTTTCTTCAGACCACCAGGCTTTTCAATCTTGGTGGCAAGGGAAGTGTCTGAGAAAAGAGGACTTGCAAGTAGCCTTGCTGGTTTCTGGCCCACAGTAGAAGTCAATCGCTCACAGAATTTCAATCACACCAGCCCGAGCCCAAACCGAAGTATTTCAGTTTCACAGCCTGGATCGACATCACAAGTACTTTCCAGACCACCCCGTTAAATAAAAACCACGACCAAACTGGACTGAAGCAGTCTTGGCGAGGGACACACCAGACAAAGTCATAGTCTCACAGCATCTGCAAGTTAGGGGTCGGCAATACGACAATAAGTTACTGCTATCTTGATAAATTGTCTCAAAAAAAGAGGTTTGTAAGTGCACTGCGATATCGGGGATGGGTGATGCAGTAAAAACATAAATAAATGAAAACATTTTCAGAATATACACAACAGAGATGACCAGCTCTATTTGTAAGTACTTCTCAAATGAACTGCAGTAGTAGTGCCAGAAATCGAAACGACACTACATCCAGTTTAACAGGGTTATTTTACTCTTTTTAATGAAACATGCAGTTGGTCTGAGGCCTTGATCATATCCACAATGTCCAAACAAAGGCATATTTTAACAGAATAATGAGAATAGTTTTATTGTCCACCTCTTCCAGGTGTGGTCAGTATAACTAAAAAAAAGTGCATGGACCAAAAAAAAAAAAAGAGAGATTTTGACCAATTATACAGAACCTGTATACAACAACTGCAAAATCTATGCTTTAGCTAGGAATGCATAAGGGTATCAGAGCAGAGTGCTTGGGTGGTACTGGAGTACTGCAGTAATTATGTGCATTTGTGTAATAGATTTTACTGCATATCACAAATGAATGCTGTATGTCTCGGTTATGCTGATCCATGCGGTTTCTGATCAATTTTATACAGTTTAGGAATGCATACGCATCATTAAGAGTGGACAATATTAGATAACAGTACTTTCACAGTGTCAATTACACTCACCAATTAAAAATACCGTATGAAATACCGTTCCTTAAGTAATCCCAGCTTATATATTTGGACTCCTATGCTATCTTTTACCACGTATATACAAAGCATACCGTAACCAACACAATCGCAATAGGGCTACATAGAAGCCATCACCCAGTCCACAGTATCTGCAGTGCCGGCAGCTGCAAGTAATCGATCTCCCGAACAATCAAACCTTGTCAACACGCAGCTGGCAAACACACACGGATGCAAAACTCCAAGGCAAAGCGCCTCATTTTGGTCTGAACATGGGATTCAGCACTCTTTAACAAGCCCTAACCTTTAATCTCCCAAAACTCAGTTCATCCCTAAAAACCTCATGACTAAGAGGTTCTACGGCCTAGATTTGTGTAAAAGTGGGACTGGCTAAGTGGAAACAGCATTGAGAGCATATAGGACCATTCCCAAACGACCACACCGTTTTTTTCTTTCCCTTCCTTGCAAGCACTGTAATTACGGTTATTTATAAACTTGAGCTGAAAGCCCACTGCGGCAGCGCTGGGGAATGCAATTCTTGGTATGTTAACTTTCAAGAGTTAAGGCTCAACTTAAACAATTTCCGTGCATTTCCACCACATTCGCATCATCTGAAATCCACACCACAAAGTCTGGCTGGTTATTTGATGCAGAATTGAAAGCTCCTCTCCCTCTCCCTCTCCGCAAACGACACACCCTTCAGCATCCGTGTCAGTACGCTCTGGGGCACTTCTGGATTAGAGGCCTCTCGTCACCACAGTTTTCAGACGTGGAGGAAAGTAAACGCACCAGTGTTTGGGCTGAAAGGAACGTTTTGCAGGACCAACAATCTTAGTGGATTTGAATGAAACCCATGTTGATTGTGAGTGTCTTCTTTGCTGGAGCGAGCTACAAATAAACAAAAACACAACTATACCCCATCAATGCTTTCAGGAGTATAATGATTCACAGAATTTGATACAATACAATGGTTTCTATGCGATGCATTTGCCAACACAGCAAAAACAGAGTGCCTTAAACTAAATGTTTCATATTTTCATTGTAAGCAACGGAGAACATATTATAAAATAAAATACAATACTTAAAATAAAAGCTGAGTTTTATAGAGTCTTGATCGAACCATCTGAAGTGAGGATAGGGAACAAACAATACAACGCAGTACACTATAGATGTAAACTGAGTGTATTATTTACCTTAATCTGGTTATTTTCTAAGCCTGTAAGTAAGGGGGGGGGTCGATAAGGCATCACATTATATCACATTACATTTTACGATAACTCATGATACGCAATGTGCTACGACATTTGTTTCTTCTGATATCTAATAAAATGCAATGGCCAAAAAAAGCACCCAGCGGCTCACTTAAGAAATACTAGCAAAACCTACAAGAACAAATGATTTTAATTCAACATTTCACAAACTGCACTTAATCCAATTAACCAGGACTGTGTTTAGTGTTCTCCAATCTTCAAAAACTGACCATATCCATTAAACACCTCAGTATAGCACATATTGTACCATACATAGTCATACCGTCATATTGCCCAGCTCTACTTTAAAAAAGTAGCATTTTAAGAACAGCAGATTGTAGACAGTGCATTTTTTGAGGTTGAATAATTGAGCTATCGCTTTTGAAAACAGTGGGAATATCTGTAGTCACTTCCAGCCTGCATAGTTCTGAAAACAGTGTAGCACAGCATATTAGAAGGCCCATGTCCTTACACGTCGTCTTGGGTCCACTTATGACGTCTGTGTGGTTTTTATGCATAAGGGACCTAAATCCTTTTTGTATGACCATTGTCCAACCTGTTTTTTTTTTTTTTTACCATTTTTAATTGCTCAGGCTGATTGTGTTACTGTGCCTTTAAGGCAGATATATGCAACTCTAGTCTTCATATGCAAAATAGTATATCTTCAGCGTGAATGAATATGGTGGACATTTGCAAATGTGTTGCCTGCCTGCTTATATTGCTTATATTACAGCTTCTATAGATGTACTAATGAGTGCATGTAATTTTGAAATTTACAAATGCTCATTTACTAGATCTTCTTACTTTTGCACGTCCACTGTATGGCCCTTTAATGAGTTACTGAGACTCTAAACAAGAACTGAAGAGTAAAATGTGAATCACATATTCATTATTTATCCAAAAACGCATCTTTCCCTCGCTTTAAAGCTTGTCCAAAAGATGTACTTGTGTATTTGTGGGTGGAGTATGGGTTGATCAATTCCACACACAAAGCAGTAAGCCGTTTGTCCACTAACCTCACACTTCTTCAGGCTGCTAAAGCTCCCTGTAATGAACTAAAACTCCCTGAAGGTTTTTTCCCCATACGCCGCATATTTCTAAATCTAACAAAAAAGACTTTGTGAGTGGTCCAACGTGCTCCATGTTCATGAGCTGAATACACTTATACATTCCAGAAAGTCAGGGATTTACCATGCCCGCAGCAGCTCCAGATTCATCATGGTGAATTAATTTCCTGTCACTGCCTCATGAAAGTCTACCGTCATCGACAGCTTGCGTCATGAGGAGCATGACCCCACTTGGTCCTTTGTAGTAGAAGAAAAGCAAAGACGAACACTGGATTTTACAGAATGGTTTTAGGGGACATTCTGGTCTAAAACTAGTCTCTACATTTTATTTGCAGCATTAATGGGATATGATACATCAGGATAACTGTTATTGGGTGGCTAAGTGGTTAGAGAGCAGGGTTATTGATCACATCGGCATTGATGGAGCTGAGCAAGGACCCCATGCTCTGACCCTGGCTTTCTAAGCTAGGATATGTGAATAGAAGAATTTCATTGTACTCTACAAGTGTATGGGACAATAAAGAAATGACACGTCTCATTTTCACAACTGAAATGGACAAAAATAAAAATACAAATAAAAACTCTTGCAATTAACCAGGACTAAATCAGACATCCTACCACCACAACAACGCTGTATCGCCCAGCCATTCTGTAGTACGGCATTCAGTCTTATCTGAAATTCACAAGCCATATCTCAATCAAGATTTCAATATCTGCATCAGATTAGAAGAATCTGCCACAATAACCAGCAAGGTGCTGCAAATATGCCATAATCGCCACTAGATCACTGTCTAGGCTAGCTATCAGAACCACAGGTACTCTCAATGGTCGTACGGCATGCGTTTTACAACCATTCAATCCTTAACATACTTCTTCCCACAGTTGTAGACAAAACAGCTTTTCCAGAGTGTGGAAAATACAAAGAGAAGAAAGCTACAGCCAGAATGGTTGGCTAGCTTAGTGGATAATACCACTGCAGCAGCACAAGCTGTATTACTTTTTAAACCAGAGAAAAGAAGGCAACTGAAGTAGGGGATCTACACATCCAGGCAGCTATGAGCTCCTAGCTTGGTGAAGTCCTTATCCAAGTCATTTCTATCCATTGAGTAAACCATTCTACTCACAGTCCTAAATATATTCCAAGGCTGTTAAGCAGTTACTTGAGGATATCTGGTTTCTGACGCAGTAACGTTGGCTATCTGGCTTCTGCATTTGCCAGCTAGTAAAAATAACACACATCAATCAGCAGGCCCCAAAAACCCACCCCAAAGCAGCTGTAGTTTTCCCACCTCCAGCTCGCAATATCTGAAAAGAGGGGGAGGAGGGATTCCTAACCTTTAAAAATGAGAAATAACACATAAGGTCTCTTATTTTGGTCAGAGTGTCCCTTTAACATAGTGGGATCTGCATGTTTTTTTTTTTAACCATGTTCATGTGTGGTGTCTTAAGTTAAAGTGTTATTTAGTCTTAGACTGGAGCAACCAGGCCAAAAGAAGTCTGCGTCACCCAACATCACCCTGCAAAACTAAAATAAGCAAACTTCACCACCAAAAAGGCCTTGGCTGATCAAACGCGTTCAGCATCAGGGTTCAACAGATGCTGGGTAAACCCCTCCTTTCATTTACACCTCAACGTACACTCCACTGCAGCAGTGGAGATAAATGACTGCTGACAGACACATAAACAAAAATATCAACGTGAAGAAAAAAAGAAAAGGAAGACAGACAGGGGGGAAAAAACCTAACCACGTATGACATGCCAACATTTCTTCTCTCATTTCCTTCTTCTCTCCATTTGGTGATCCTGTTTTTCCATAGCTGCACTCTACAGACATTACTCACAAATGAAGCAGAAGGATTTTAGTGGGTCAGATGTGGAATAAACAAAAGTTTTGCTCGGTGTAAGCTCCAAACCAGGATTAGAAAACCCTGCAGATTTTCCAATACCACACAATGGAAGCAGCAGCAGCAGCAGCAGCAGCAGCAGCAGTGCCAGCCTGCTCTTCTAGGGGCTAGGGGATAAGCAGCAACCTGTGGAAGAGGCTGATCAGAGCTGACCTGCTTGTTTTAGGACTTTTAAGACATTTTTAAACACAGAAATCATGACAATGAGACACATACACATGAGAGACCTGCCATACACACTTGTGAATGTGTGTTAAATAGCTATCTATCTATCTCTCTGTCTGTCTCTCTCTCTGTCTGTCTGTCTATCTATCTATCTATCTCTCTGTCTATCTGTCTATCTATCTCTCTGTCTATCTGTCTCTCTCTCTGTCTATCTCTCTCTCTGTCTATCTATCTGTCTCTCTCTCTGTCTATCTATCTATCTGTCTGTCTGTCTATCTCTCTGTCTATCTGCCTGCCTGTCTGTCTATCTATCTGCCTGTCTGTCTATCTATCTGCCTGCCTGTCTGTCTATCTCTCTGTCTATCTATCTCTCTGTCTATCTGCCTGCCTGTCTATCTCTCTGCCTGCCTGTCTGTCTATCTCTCTGTCTATCTGTCTCTCTGTCTATCTGTCTCTCTCTCTGTCTATCTATCTATCTGTCTGTCTATCTATCTCTCTGTCTATCTATCTGCCTGTCTGTCTATCTATCTGCCTGCCTGTCTGTCTGTCTATCTCTCTGTCTATCTGTCTCTCTCTCTGTCTATCTGTCTCTCTCTCTGTCTATCTATCTCTCTGTCTATCTATCTATCTGCCTGCCTGTCTATCTCTCTGTCTCTCTCTCTGTCTCTCTCTCTGTCTATCTATCTCTCTGTCTATCTATCTCTCTGTCTATCTATCTATCTGCCTGCCTGTCTATCTCTCTGTCTCTCTCTCTGTCTATCTATCTCTCTGTCTATCTATCTATCTCTCTGTCTATCTATCTGCCTGTCTGTCTATCTATCTGCCTGCCTGTCTGTCTGTCTATCTCTCTGTCTATCTGTCTCTCTCTCTGTCTATCTGTCTCTCTCTCTGTCTATCTATCTCTCTGTCTATCTATCTATCTGCCTGCCTGTCTATCTCTCTGTCTCTCTCTCTGTCTCTCTCTCTGTCTATCTATCTCTCTGTCTATCTATCTGCCTGCCTGCCTGTCTATCTATCTATCTGTCTCTCTCTCTATCTCTCTATCTATCCACATACCAGAGCCAGTGCTTGGTGAGCTACCCAGCAGCTCTCAGCACAGCTGGGCTAATTTGCGAGACAAAAGCTTCATTGATTTCACTTGAATTAGGAGGTGAAACAGGACACTTTTTACCTGTAACCTGGTCTCACTTGACGTTTTCACCCGAGCTGGGCTGAAATGTTAAAGTACAGGCTTTTATTTTGACTAAATCCATCCATCAGAACTACACAGAGCTGGTAGTAACTAGGTGAGCTAATCCTTAGCTAATAGCTAGCTAGCTAACTGGCTAGCTAGCACCAATCAGACAAAAGCTCGGACTTCAGCTAATAATAATAACAACCGTTTGAAAACTCGACGTCCAACAAGTGGCATTATGAGCCAGAAACAGCTTAAGAACTTACCTTATTTCTGTGATAATCTCCGCACTGATCTAAAAAAGCCTCATTGTTGAAAAATCAGCTGAAATCTTCCTCGGGAAAGTCCAAGTTTTGACGCTGCTCGGCGGCTAACTCAGCGCCCCTCCGTTTGGTCTCGCGTTTTCATCGTTAAAAAAACACAACTTCTAAAGTTCAACGGAGCCACAAAACTGGTCAAAAAGATGGTCGGGTTGTGCCACGAATGATAATACACAGCTCAGGACCTGAGCATGTTTCATTGCCCCCCTCGGGAGTGAGAGAGGGAGTGAGGGAGTTGGTGATCTCTTCATCACTCTGTAGCTAAACTCTTGAGCGCGGGCTTCAGACTAGTTCAATTTTTCCCGCTGCTGGAGCGACACCTGCAGGACAGGCCGGGAATAGCCGAGCCGAGCCGATGAAGAATCAAATTTAAAAAAGAAGAAACGAATTAAAAAAAAATCAAACGTATATAATTATAATTATTAAACGATAAAAATGGTAATTAGAGCGTGTGAACTGTGAAATGATCTTTGCTAAAAAAAAAAAAAAATGTGCCCAGTCAGAACTGTTCACAGTGGTGGTGAATGCAACCGTCTGTGCAACCGTTCAGTGCCCATTAGTAGCTGGGCAATATGACAATATTATATTGTATAGTGATACACAATATGATTTTATGAGTGTATTGTGGATATTAACTGCACGTGCCATTACAAATAGTGTAGTCAGTCTTATTTAATTGAATGGAGTGCAGCATATTCTAATATTCTAGTAAAAGTCATGATATGGTACTGAGTATTATGGGAGAATATTTGGAGTACAGCAGTTTTTAAAAATGTTATGCTGTTGGTTTGTGATAGATATTATATATCATGAAAAATATCTTTTAAAATAATATGCATAAAAATATAGATTTTTTCCGAATCATCCAGCTCTACTTGAGAGACATTTACATTTGGTGTAATTTGGCTGCCTATTCAGAGAAGAACTTGCATTATATCTAGGCCTAAAACATATATTTTCTAAAAATCCATGTATTGTATATAGCTGCCTTATAGAGCTGGGCGATATGGTAAAGGAAACCTGCAGCTGATCAGTGTTTAATAAGCAATAACAGTCTCCTCCATATGATTAGAAAAGCTTATTCTTATCACAATAACAAAATTGATCACGATATGATTAAATATTGTCATATTTCCCAGCTCTACTGCCTTATCCATTCAGCATTGTGAGGCAAAACAGTTCTCGTATAGTATAGTTTATAGATTTGCTGGAATTTCACCACCTACAATTTCTACAAAATGAAAAATGTACATTTTTAATTTGTTTGTCAAAGACAAATATTTAAAATATTATTTACATTTATCTCTCATTATCTACAATAATAATAATAATAATAATAATAATAAATAATTACGGTGCATTTTATTGATATATACCAGTTTTTATTACAGTAAATAAAGCCAGGGGGGGAGTGGGAACATATGACACAGCTAAACACAACAAAACATTTTAAAATCAATATATAATCAATATAAAACGAATACAAACCAGGATCAATCAAAACGAACATGCCAATATGTCACTGGTTTGGTAGTAAAAGGCGCCCCTCTGTGGCTGAATTAGGTCAGCACAGGTTTCTACCTCAGCAAAGGATGTAAATTACACCAGGGCTCACAGACAGGTGGCAGTGTCAGCTACACTTTTCCTGACACAGATGGAGTCGTTGTTGGAGCCTAACCAAGTCTTTTCTGTACACAGTAGTATAGTGTGTATTTCACTTGTCCATTACATCCTTACAATATATTTAAGGCATTTAGCAGACGCTCTTCTCGAGAGCGACTTACAAAGTGCTTTGCTATTTACCCAAGAAAAACCTCAGCTAGTTAGAATAGATCAATAATTCAAAGGATACCTCTAAGCTTTAGACATTACTAAACACAAGACACTAAGGTGACCATAGTACTCTGCTATTCGCCCAAGTCCTCTCAGAAGAGGAGGGTCTTCAGTCTGCGTTTGAAGACAGCGAGCGACTCGGCCGTTCGGACACCCAGGGGAAGCTCGTTCCACCACTTTGGTGCAGGACAGAAAAAAGTCTGGACACTTGTCTTCTGCAGATTTTGAGGGATGGCGGGTCGAGCCGAATCCTACTAGAAGCTTGAAGGGCTCTAGGTGTGGATCAGCTTTTGACCATTGCCATCAAGTACGGAGGGGCTGGTCTGTTCTTGGCTTTGTAGGCCAGCGTCAGGGGTCTGAATCTGATGACCTGGGCAGAAGCTACAGGAAGCCAGTGAAGAGAGAACCCAGCAGTGGAGTGACATGGCTGAATTTTGGGACATTGAAGACGACCCGTGCCGCTGCATTCTGGATGAGGTGTAGGGGCCTGATGGTGCGCAGAGGAAGACCAGCCAGAAGAGAGTTGCATCAAGTCTGGAAGTGACGAGAGACTGAACAAGCACCTGGGCGACTCTCTAGAGAGGAAGGGTGGAATTCTCCGGATGTTGTACAGGAGAAATCTGCAGGACCGAGTTACGTTTGCAACATGACTTGAGAACGATAACTGATCATCCATGACTACACCAAGGCTTCGATACTATACAGTACAACATAATACACATAATTAAGCAGCTCTGGGGCTCATGTATAGAAATGCTGAGCAGTCCAGCTGTTCTGATCAATGTTCTGATCAATTCTGGATCAACATGGTATGAGGAAAAGCTGTAAGTGCCATTACTACTATTGAACGGCTACTGAACTCTCCAATGGCAGGAGCTTCAGTCACACAGACTACTTAACTGACTAGTCTTTGAATAACAACAGTCTCTGACCGTCGGCAGATTCGGCAGTTGAGCAAGCGTTTCTATCCTGATGAGAGTGGTCTCTTCCAGGATGACCAGGATGTCCACACCCACAGGGCACAAGGGGTCACTGAATGGTTTGAGGAGTAGTAGAATGGTGTGAGTGATGTACGTAAGCCCTGGTCGAACACCTATGGGAACAGTGTTGTATCCCATCTGTACACTTTCATATAGTGACTATAGTGGCATGACGTTATAAATGAGCCAATCAACTTGTGTTGAATGTGTAATGTGTTTAACATTACGATAGTAACATAGGTAGTGTAACCAATTGACGTGGGTGTTTTGAAAGATTGGCCGGCCCTTTTACTCCTGGCGGTGAAGCTCAGCCACCTGTAGCCTGAAGTCCCAGAGAGTAAATTTGGCCTTACCACTCACCACCCATCACTGGCACTACTCAGTGCAGTGCGAGCCAGCAGGGGAATGTTGGCAGATGTAACAGAGCTGGCAGTTAGCGTTCTCCTCCAAGCGTGTTGGGCTCCTGTGGTGTTGCATTACTGGCAGTTTGAAAAGATGTGGCAGAGCTTCATGTGACTCGGACGAAAAACACGATAGCCTTTACCTTCCCAGCACTGGCAGCAGCATGTGATGGAGGAGTCCTAGCTACTGGGGAAAACTGGACATGACCAGAACTGAGGATAAATAAAATAAATGTTAATCTTTCTTGGACACAGAAATGTACATGGCTTCACAGCTCTAGACTGGAACAACTGTCTAACTGCAGGCTTGTCAAGAGACCCAGGAGATCATAAGTTGGAAACTTGTCAACACCACAGCCCTTCCTGGTCAGGAGTCTGAGAATAGGAATAGAGAATAAGCACAATGCTGGTGTGAGTCTGCTTGTGGATAGGAGCTGCTGCCTGCCTACCCTTTGGTCCAGGCTCGCCCGTTGTGCAAATGAACCAGTATGTGCCATAGTCATAATCTCTTTGACATATATTGAGATACCCTTTTTCGACTATTCAGTGCTGCCCTCTCTACTATCCTTCTGCCTGTTGCAATGCTGTCCTGCTCTGGAGCTAAAATAAAAAAAAGAATGGATGTAGTGTAACCATGGAAATTGTAGACACTTGCCATCAGCAGCCGAAGTCAGAGAGAGCACAATTGGCCTTGATCTTTCAGGCGTGGGTTGATGGTACTTCCTTCCCACATCACTCCTAGTGTGATGTTGGTCAGCACAGGTGTCTGTTAGGTGTTGTATCGGAGCTGGGAAGCCATGCTTTCCTCCTAGCGTGCTGGCTACCTAGCAGTGCTGCATTAGCGGCAGTTCGAATAGAGGTGGTGGCTGGCTCCACATGTGTCAGAGGAGACATGTGCTAGTCTTTGCCCTCGTATTGTTGATGGCATTGCTAGTGATGGGGGAGTTCACATGAACTGGGATTGGATTAGTGGCCTTCCAAATTGGGTAGAAAATGGGGTAAAATGAGAAAACAATTATATGGAATTATATACAAAAATCACTGTAGGAAGAATTTCATTAAAAAGAGCACCTGCCCAACTTGGGTTTTGGGTTTGTTTTGCAGCCAGTGGTACACAGAGCCATTCACTGAGAGAGGAAATTGGAAAAGGCAAAAAAATGATGATAAAAAGGCTAAAATAAAAAGAATGGATGTTATGTAACCATGGAAATGGCTATTGTGTAACCATAGAAATCACCATAGAAAGAATTTCATAAAAAGAGCACCTTTCCAACTGTTGAGCACAGGACTGGCTTAATTATGCGTTGGGATTGCAGTGCAGCCTGTGGCACATGGAACACCTCTCTGGTAATGGGAAGAATGGGTTTACATTTGAAAAAAAAATGAAAAGGACACAAATTAAATAAAAAATATAAAATAAATAAAAGTAATAATAATAATAAAGACTAAAATAAAAAGAATGAATGTTATGTAGCCACAGAAATTGTCCAGAAATGCCGCCAGTGACACAAGAAACATTTCACTGGTAGAGAGAAGAATGGATTCAAATTCTGAATATTGGGAAGGGATTGGGAAAAATAAAATTGGGGATGAAATAAGAATAAGATTTTGTTGTGTAACCAAGGAAATGGGTGTAGTGTAATCATAGAATTCGTTGAAGTGTAACCTGCACTCACAGAAACTCAACCCAGGTACTAATGTGGAACCCCTGATGACTCAAATCAAGACTTTGTGTGAAGGATTACTTTTGTGTGGGACTTCAAAGGAGAATAACTGATTTGCTGTCCATTATAAACATTGTGAAAACATCAGCATACTGTAGAAACGCAAGAGACCGCTACTCATTCTTGTAAGCTTGCCTTTAAGCTTTACCAGTAAATGACAGTAAATGTGTGAAAAGTACTTTCTCGCTGATGGACGAGGTGGTTAAAAATGCAAAATGCAAAAGCTTTTCCAGTCATTTTTCTATTTAAAATCTGAAGCTCTCACATGCAGGCCCCCGACCCCTGCGAGCTTTGCAAGTGTAAAAGTGCATGGGGCCCCTTTCACACTTGCGCATTTCGTAGCTTTTATTGACGTTTGTTTTGATTTTAAGAGACAGGGGCGTTGGTGACTGTTAGGGTGTAGTTGTCACTGCAGGATGTGTTGGTTTCAGATGTGGCTGTCTTTCCTTTACAGACAGACTTTTTATCGTACCAAATAAAGGAAAAAACAACACAAGTCACTAAGAAAGAGGAAGCATACTCAAATTAACAGTGGAAAGACTGTGTTTTCATGCTTCATCACACATGAAACAAATGTAGGTCAAAAGCAAACTAAATATGTTTAAATAAGCTAAATGCATCAGTAGTTTTAATTATGATCATTGAAAATCTTCTAATTGGAGCAAATCAAATAATTTACATCAGCCAAGCAGCACCCGGGCCAACATTAGTCATGCACTGTTAATAATACTAGTCAGGCCAACTGAAAATAATGCATTAACTGATACTGGAAAGTTTTTTGAGTTAATTCAACTTGGTCTAATCAAATGTTTTCATGTGTCACATTTTTTTACTTCTGCATCTTAGTTGGCGCTGAATTTTGATACATATTGACTTGAGCCTTAAAATCAGTAACTAGTAACTGAGCTGCAGCTGAAATTGATTCAGTAGTGTGCAAGACACTGTTCCAGGTATATTCAGCATTCTTTCTTGGACACAGAAATGTACAATGCTGGTGTGAGTCTGCTTGTGGATGGGAGCTGCTGCCTGCCTACCCTTTGGTCCAGGCTCACCTGTTGTGCAAATTAACCAGCATGTGCCATAGTCATAATCTCTTTCACATATATTGAGATACCCTGTTTCGACTATTCAGTGCTGCCCTCTCTACTACCCTTCTGCCTGCTGCAGTGCTGTCCTGCTCTGGAGCTTCACCTTGATTCATTCACACCTCTCTAGATACTGCATAACTTTGTGCATATGCCTGTATGCCAGTTTTATCTGCATGGATTTCACATTAACACTCACTCACATTCTCAAAACTCATGGCCTGCTCATGACCTGCTGTCTCTTCATTATCTCACCCTGTCTGTCTAGTTATTCTTGTTGTTATGTTATTTATTTCAGTATCCCCGTGTCGACCAGGACGACGGGTTCCCCTTTTGAGTCTTGGTTCCTCTCACGTTTTCTTGCTCTTAGTATGAGGGAGTTTTTCCTGCCACTGTTGCCTTTGGCTTATTCAAAAGGGGCTTGGACCCGGATCTCTGTGAAGCTGCCTTGTGACAACACTGGTTGTAAAAAGCACTATAGAAATAAATTGAATTGAACTGAACTGAATTCAACTGAAATAGGACGGCCTTCCTCCATGTGTTGGGGGGTTTAAACCTGCAGATGGGAATAAACAGAATATAAACTAAGGAGCAAGAGCCACAGACTGAACATAATACTTAACATTTACTCAGCTTCAGCTGCAGCTCATTTACACATGTTTTTGAGGCTCAACACAATGAGCTTTAGACTAAACTAAGTTAACCCCTTAACACCCCAAGGCTTAATATATACTAAGCTGTATTACTCAGTAACTACAGGGACGTCTGTACAAACTGATGGGACTATTTCTTGGTAATAGAAGCTTGTAATAGCACTTTTGGGTCGTTGGCGGGCTACAGGCTTTTAAGGGTTAAGTTAACTCAAAAAAACACACCGTAATTAGATACTGCATCATGTTCAGTTGGCCTGACTTTATTTCATTTTTTTTGTACTGTGATGGATTTGTGTGAAGTGATGTGATTCACAGCTGAAATGTTTGGCGAGGAGAAGTGGGTGGAAGACTTGAGAAGATAATATGAGTCGCTGTAGATTTCTTTTTCTCTTACACAGCTGGATGAGGTGAAGTGAGAAAATAAGGGAGGAGGCCCAGCGCCCTGGCAGTTCCTGTTTGCGTCTTCTGCGAAATGTTGGGTAACCAATTTTTTGCCAAGATTAAGCTGTTGTAAGACTAGTGGTGGCATAATGTCAGAGGTATTCAAAACATCCCTGCAATATCTCTGCGTCATATCGCAACAGCACGTGGGAACTGTAGTGTATTCTGCAAAAATAAACATTTTAATAGTAATCAACTAGGAATGCAATTTGGTGCTGAGAACAGTACTAAATTAAATGTGGTACATAATGAAACTTTCATTATCATTCATCATCTCAGCCATTTGTCTTCTGCTCACCGTTAAAATGCTCAAACTAATAAATGAATAAATACATATTTATTTGATATTATATATATGTATTCATATGGCAAAATACTTGTGTAAATATATTTATATTATATATATATATATATCTATATATATATATATCTTTATATTTTTTTCTTTTTTCATGTATTGCTGGGTGTGAAAACTGATTTATTTGCTTATTAATGTGTTTATTATTGGAATTATTTTTTTCTTTTGTCATTTATTTTGCTTTTTATTTATTTATTTATTTGATTCTGCTGTGACACGCTGTGGCCATGCAGGACATGACACATGCCCATGCATTCCTGGAACACTGTCACAATTCAACGTTAAAAAAAAAGTGTAGAAAGTGTCTTAAAGCTACTAAGCCTTCACATTTATAGCCTAGCAGGACTTTCTCCACTGGGTGTGTCAATATTTGCTGCAAGATATCGTAAGCTTACTTCCTCGTCAGTGCTGCTGCTTATAGCTTAAGAGACTGGGTCACACACACACAGGATGGATGGCTACACACACTCCAGCATCAGCAGCAAGAGGTACGTCAGCCTGCGCCACACTCGCACTCTAAAAGCACTACTGACACACTTTACTAATGCTATTTTTATTATTGATTGTTTAATTGTTTATAATCACTAAAATGAAAAAAAAAATCACAAGAAAAGAATGTTTAATAATTTTTTATTTTCAAAAATTATTTTTCAAGTATTTTTTGACTTCAGCATTGTTCTCACTTATGCATGCTCAGTTTGCACAGTTGTTGTTTTTGCGTGCATGTTTTGCATACAAGGTGCATTTTATTTATAATATAATAAAATTATATATATAATCATAAAATTATTCTAATAAATATTACAATTATAAAACTATTACTGTTTTTATTGAAACATTCTTAGAGATCACATAAATGTAAATTTTAGATGATTACTAATAAGAATTACCTGGAAGCCTGGCAAATGCATCATTAAACATTTCAAGTTATTTTTAATGCCTTTTTACACATTTATTCAGTAAATGCAGATTTTGTGCTGAGTTGGGTTGGGCATTTAAACCTGGCATGTTCTGCAAAGCACATGTAAGCCTTTTAAATGTGCTGGTAGTAATAAAGGAAGCCCCACCTATAACCACAAGAGTTGTAGTGAAACCAGAGATATTTAAATGCACTACAAAGCAGAAACAGCGTCGCAGCTAACCAGCGCAGCCGCAAACACAGCTGACCAATTGTCCATTTCTGTTGTCTGAATTAATTTGACTTAAATCTGATCTACATTTGAATCTCCCAAATCTCTTTTCAGTAACAAATTATTTAGTATTTTTGCTGTGAATTATTCCACATTGTAATGATCATTATTTTTATTAGATACCTTTATTGTTATTATATATGTATGTCCATGCAAGGAGTAGTGCATTTACTATTAATTATTTAGTATCCGCCTGGATTTATAATGCATCAAGTAAGAATCATTCAGTATGTACTTTGAATTATTCAGTATTCACTATGAATTATATAGTGCCCATTATGACTTACTCAGTATCCACTAAGATTTTTTCAGTATCCACTATGAATTATTTAGCATCTGCTATGAAATATTCAGAATCTATTATGAATTATTCAGTACCCCTATAAATTATTCAGTATCCACTATGAATTATTCAGGATCCACTATGAATTATTCAGAATCTATTATGAATTATTCAGTATCCACTATGAATTATTCAGGATCCACTATGAATTATTCAGTACCCCTATGAATTATTCAGTATCCACTATGAATTATTCAGGATCCACTATGAATTATTCAGTACCCCTATGAATTATTCAGTATCCACTATGAATTATTTAGTATCCACTATGAATTATTCAGTATCTATTATGAATTATTCAGTATCTATTATGAATTATTCAGGATCCACTATGAATTAGTCAGTATCCACTATGAATTATTCAGTATCCACTATGAATTATTCAGTATCTATTATGAATTATTCAGTATCTATTATGAATTATTCAGTATCTATTATGAATTATTCAGGATCCACTATGAATTAGTCAGTATCCACTATGAATTATTCAGTATCCACTATGAATTATTCAGTATCTATTATGAATTATTCAGTATCTATTATGAATTATTCAGGATCCACTATGAATTATTCAGTATCCACTATGAATTATTCAGCATCTACTATGGATTATTCAGGTCTTTATGACTATATGTTAGCATGCCATTACAGTGTAATGCTAATAATCACTTTTCTTGTGTCAGGGTGCTCTGACAGGGGTAGAATCTGCAGGAAATATTTGACCCCACTTGCAGATTGGAGCGAGAGAGTTTGATTGCCTGACCAACTCTGAGACAGAGTTCATTCAGTGAGATTCAAATTGCTCCTCCAGTCCACCAACACCGATTCCCCAATGGAGTTCCTGCACAGTCTCAGCTCCCCCGCGTCCTGCCCTTCCATCTACAGCCACAGCAACATCAGCATCATCCAGGAGCACTACAACTACACAGGCAAGCTCCAGCACCGGAAACCGCCCAAGAGTGGGGTCAGCGCTCTGTCAGCCATCTTGTTGTGCTTCAGCATCTTCATCATCATGGAGAACCTGCTGGTGCTGCTGGCTGTGCTTTTCCGCATGCGGCAACGCCACCGCTGGGTTTTCATCTGCATTGCTAACATCGCGCTTAGCGACTTGCTAACTGGAGCCGCCTACGTGGTCAACATTTGCTTGTCTGGTGCTCAGACCTTCAGGCTGAGTCCAGTTCTTTGGCTGATAAGGGAGGGGCTTCTGTTCGTAGCTTTGGCCGCCTCTATCTTTAGCCTATTGTTGATCGCCGTGGAGCGCTATGCCACCATGATGAAGCCGATGCACCAAAAGTCGGCCAGGAAGACTTACCGCGTTTACCTGATGGTGGTGCTGTGCTGGCTCTCGGCCTTTGCCATCGGCTTCCTGCCTCTTCTGGGCTGGAACTGTGTGTGCAACCTAGGCAGCTGCTCTACGCTCCTGCCGCTCTACTCCAAAAGCTACATCCTGTTCGCTTTGGTCATTTTCTTCATTATCCTCCTGACCATCGGTGCGCTCTATTTCGCCATCTACTGGCATGTCCGGAGCAGCACGGACGCAAGCTCCACCCGAAACCGAAAGCGCTCTCTCCGCCTCCTCAAAGCGGTCATCTCCATCGTAGGCATTTTCATCATCTGCTGGGGGCCCCTGTTTATCCTCCTCTTGATGGACTACTACTGCTACTCGCGCCGCTGCAGCGCCCTCTTCAATCCGCACTGGGTAATCTCCCTAGCCGTGCTCAACTCGGCCATGAACCCCCTCATTTATTCCTTTGGCAGCCTGGAGCTGCGTAAGGCCATTGCCAGCCTGCTCTGCTGCTGCTGCCTGAAGGTGGGCATTCTCGACCCCAAGAACTTCATGTCCAACGAAACGTCCAGCACGTCGGGCAGTCGCCCGAGCAGCCTCCGAAACAGCTTCAGCAAAGTGAGGAGTCTGAGCACGAGTCCGCAGCCTCAGTCCAGAAACGGCAAGAAAACCAGATTGAGCTCCACCACGTCCTGCCTGTCTGCATCAAGCGGTTAAACCACACGGGGGAAGGTGTGGGCCTACATTGCCACAGGACACGCACCTCTCGTTTCCACCCCAACAGTCTATACACACACACACACACACACACACACTTATGTTGTATATACATTAAGAACTTTAACCATTTCCAGTGCTATCCTGGAGGACGGCCAGTATTCCCAGTTTCAATCCGAACTGCTGGGGTTCAGTGTCTGGAGTTCAAAGAGAAGATCAGCACCGTGTTCTTGTTACTGTATTCACAGTATATTACTATTTTTTTAAAAGAAAAAAAAAAGAAAAAAAGAAATGTAATAAATATATGAATCTTATGCAAATGTTTTGGCATAAAGGGTTTTTGCACATTTTAGACACATTGCTGTTCATTTGCAGGTCTTATCTATATATCATATATATCTATATATACACATCATCATGCATGTATACACACACACACACACACACACACGTATATATATATATATATATATGACCACCTATCTAATAGTGGGTTAGCTAAAGGTCCACAGTGCGAGAAGTCCATTCTTAATACACCTTCACTACGGCCTTTTAAAAAATTCAAGATGCTACCACCCTCGCCTAGTGTCCCAATTATTTTTGGACATCAGTCAAATCACGTCTTTGATTTGCCCATGGTAATCGACTGTCCAGTAGACGAAGGGTGTTCTATGGCAGGTTCTGGAGTCGCTGTAGTAAAGCCAATCAAGAATGGACCCTCACGGGTCACTGATGCCAATGGTACAGAGCAATTGACGTCCCACTGTAGAGCAGCTAATCTCCTTAATGAACGCCACCAAGGGTGGTAATTCCCATTTAGGTAGTTGGTCATAATAATTTGATATAAGTGTATTAGATTGATATATAGAATATTCATATAAATGCTTTTTGCACTTGTTATGGTCTGCTCAGGGTTTGTTTAAGGTATATCCAGGTTTCTTCTCAGCAGGTGTGAATTCTAAACCACAAACACACACCTTTAGACACATTTGAATAAGATATCTGTGTTCGGGTGTGTGTGTGTGAGAGAGAGAGAACGAGAGAGTGTGGTGAGCTGATGAGGAACAATAGAAGAAGTGGTTTTTGTGCACAGTTCAGAAACCCAGAAGGCCATGACAGTGCAGGGGTTTCCAAAACCTTGATGAATCATTTCTCTGAGGGAGGATCCCTCTTTATATTGCTGTGATTTTCATTGATGTAAATGTTCAGACTGCACACGTCAAGCACCCATTACTGTCTGCCTATCAAATCTGGATCATTTATAATAAAACAGAGAACGAGTGTGTTCACGGGTAAGCGGCCTGAAAGCCTGGCCAGTTGTAGCTTTCGTCTGTTTGAGAACTGTCAAAGGTTGTTTGAAGCATGTAAACATGGAAATAAAGTGAAGTAAAACTGTTTTGTGTGAAGATTAAATAAAGCCATCTATTTTTGTTTGAACGTTTGTTTGCACGGGTCTTGGTGTACGAGCTTCATCGGCCATCATCTTAGGCCACAAGAGGGAGTTTCACCCACACAGCCACAGATACAAGCAGAAGCGTTTTCATGGCTTCAGTTTTAACACAGATATTAATATATGACTCAACCCCTTAACGCAGACAGGCTTATCCCACTCTAAGGTGTATTACTCAGTAATTACAGGGAACTCTGTATAAACTAGGGGGGCTAGTCTTTGGTAATAGAAGTTGCCATAGGCAACCACTATTGGTCTATATGTACCTACATCTACATCAACCATAGTTTAAACTGCTTAAGTCCCACCTTCTCGCCTCCACTATTGACTATTGGTCTACATGTACCCACATCTACATCAACCATAGGTCAAACTGTTTAAGTCCCGCCTTCTTGCCTCCACTATTGTCTACATGTACCTACATCTACATCAACCATTGGTCAAACTGCATGTGTTAAGGTGTATTACTCAGTAATTACAGGGACCTCTGTATAAACTAGGGCGGCTAGTCTTTGGTAATAGAAGTTGCCATAGGCTGTTTAAGGGGTTAAAAGTGAGCCCACTTTGTCATTAATTTCATGTAAAGTAGGTGTATAAGGATATACAGTTGCACTCGGAGTAGGTCAACCCCACTGCAAATTAGGGTTATTAACAAAGTGTACAAACTTTTAGCTTTTGCAATTAACCAATCAAACAAGGCCAGTTTAAATATCTCAGCACAGCTGATATAACCAGTGCTTTCTCCCGCTTCAGCACAGAACGCCACTTTCAATGACGACTGCAGTCTCAGAATTCAACCCCTTCATGATGAATGTCTTTAGCACTTCATTTAATGCCTCATTTTTCCTCCTCCAGGCCAGTCGCCACTCCAGATTTGTTTCATTGCTTCACAGAAGTATTAGGAAATCTGGAACTTTTCAAACCTATGGATCAGGAGGTAATGCACTATTTAAGGTGGACTTGAAAAGTATGAAGAAGAAGGTGGTGAATTTAAGCAAACTATTAAGTCATACTATAATTTAATTAATGGTGGACGGTGACACCTGAACCTGGGTTACTCATTAAAATGCTCCAGTCCACCTTAAAAGGGGCACAAGTTGATTGGTTGCACTATTTAAGATGGACTGGAAAATTGAGAAGAAGAAGCTGGAGAATATGAGCAAATGGAAAGCCGTACTATAAAATAACCTGGGTTTCTTATTAACATTTTCTAATCCACCTTAAATAAGGGAGCCAGTTGGTGCTACACTACTTTAGATGAAGCGGAAAATGAAGAAAAAGCTAGTGAATATGAAGCAAACACAAATCTATACTATGGCTTCAGGTTCAGGCGGTGGACTGTTACACCTGAACCTGGGATTCTTATTAAACATTTCTGAGCCACTTTAAATGTGGTGCCAGATAATTTCGGGTCAATTTTAGGTGGACTGGAAAATGAAGAAAAAGCTAGAGAATGTGAAGCAAACAGAAATCCATACTATAGCTTCAGGTTCGGGTGGTGGATTGGGACACCTTAACCTGTTGGGGGTGTTCGGGACAGGTAATGTGGGGTGGTGATTATCCAACATCCTGGCCTCACTTGCCGCTGAATGCAATGAAATCCTCACCGCAGTGCCAACTTCAAAAACCTAGCAGGAAGCCTTCTTCCCTGGACCTTTGATCTCAAAAGAAAAATTAAATGGACAGGTGTCCCAATACTTTTGTCCATTTAATGTATTTCCTCTCCCCAACATCCCCAAATTTGTGCTCTGTTAGAAATCCACAACTCTTTTCAAATGGCCAAGTACAACACCCTTTACCATCATGAGCACGTGTTCACCTGCAGCCCAAAGCAGACTTAACCTTTACAGGGGAAAACCTCCACAGAAGGTTTGGCATCCCTTAGCTTTTAAGGGATGTTGGTTTGTACATCAAACATCAGGCCCAGTCTGACGGATCATTAAGCACAAAGAGCAGCAAGGGTGGCAGATGTTTGAGCTTTGGCACCGGCTGCCATAACCCTGCACAAATGCACCACAACCGGCACAGCAGAGGCCGCTGTCTGCATTAGACTGATGATAGCTGCCGCGCCGGTCTAGAGTGATAGATGAAGCACACCGCCATCCATCTTTCCATGGAGGTGAGGACTGACAGAGGCAGATTTATAGAAGCCCATTTCAAGGTAAACACAGCAAATGCACACAGACATGCAATATATGGACAAAAGTATTGGGACACCTGCTCATTCATTGTTTCTTCCTAAATCAAGGGTATTAAAAAGAGTCTATCCTGCATTTGTTGGAGTAACTGTCTCTGCTGTCCAGGGAAGAAGAAGGCTTTCTGCTAGATTTTAGAGGTTGGTATTGCTGTGAGGATTTGTTGGCAATCAGCAACAAGAGCGTTAGTGAGGTCAGGATGTTGGATAGATGATCACCACCCCACCTCATCATCCCCAACTCCCAGACTCATTCCAAAAGTACTGAAAGGAGCACCAACCATCTTTTCAGACAACACTGCAGTTCCACTGCTCCACAGCTCAATGCTGCGGGGCTGTAGATCCCACTAGCCCACGTCAGGCATTAGGCACTATTCAGGTTCATGTTTTTTTGCTCCAGAGAGTCCTATTGTATTGGCAGTACTTCTCAACAGGGACTAGACAAGCTGTGTGTGTGCATTTGGACGTCTGTTTCAACAATGGGTGCAACCAACCAGCTAAAGTATCTGGATGCATTCATTAGAAGGGGTGTCCACAAACATTTGGACATATAGTGTACCATAAATTAGTTATACTTTATTAATAATAGATTTGATTGATTCAAGGCTCAATATGGCTGGCCAAGATTTCACTTCTTTTGCTATGAACATATGGATTCACATGGGTTGGGATGGTAGCAGTGTGGAAAATGCAACTGTTAAGACACCACTAACCACTGTAGGGAGATTCCTCAGGTCAGCTTCAACCCCCCTGAGCACATGAATGTGTAGTTGTGGTTCGTGCACCCTGGGGCTTTCCAGTGGACACTGTATTATGTTTTCTACCACTCATAGCTCAGGATATGGACTAATAAATCTCATAAGCCTCTCACTCATTGACCAGACCACAGTCCACAGCTCCCAAACAAAAGAATTGACCCTCTAATGAGCATTAGACCAGTGTAATAAGACTCTGTGGCCATGTTGAGCAGATAAAACTCACTGATCGTCATGCACATCTTGAGGTTTCATAACATGTACAGAGGGAGGCCCCCCACTATCATGTGAAATGGCTGAATATAGAAGCTCTCTGACCGTTTGGTCGATAATTCCATTGCAGATGTTATGCAGAAGGCTGCAGGACTCTTCAGGGTTCTTCACAGCAGTTTGGTGGAAAATCAGAGTTTCGCAGCTTTTTCCCTTTACCACAAAGGTAACCGATCTGCTAAGACATATTTAGTGTCTGAAGTTTGTTTCTTTAGCCTTGCCCTGGAGCTAAGAAACAATGGCTGTTTGTGGTCTAATTAGCTGGATGATACGTCCTCTTTTCCCCGGATCTGTTCTCTTTAATGGGATGTTAAAAATGCATCAGGCCGGGATTTCTTTCTTCAGTCACCGCTGTGTGCAGATTTACACAGCTTTAAATGCATCTAATTTACATATACCTGCATCTACATCAACCATAGGTCAAACTGCTTAAGTCCCGCTTTCTCGCGTCCACTATTGGTCTACATGTACCTGCATCTACATCAACAATTGGTCAAACTGCTTAAGCCTTGCCATCTCATTGTCACTATTGGTCTACATATACCTGCATCTACATCAACCATTGGTCAAACTGCTTAAGGCCTGCCTTCTCGCCTCCATTATTGGTCTACACATACCTGCATCTACATCAACCATAGGACAAACTGCATGAGTCCCGCCTTCTCGCCTCCACTATTGTCTACATGTACCTACATCTACATCAACCATTGGTCAAACTGCATGAGTCCCGCCTTCTCGCCTCCACTATTGTCTACATGTACCTACATCTACATCAACCATTGGTCAAACTGCATGAGTCCCGCCTTCTCGCCTCCACTATTGGTCTATATGTACCTACATCTACATCAACCATAGTTTAAACTGTTTAAGTCCCACCTTCTCGCCTCCACTATTGACTATTGGTCTACATGTACCCACATCTACATCAACCATAGGTCAAACTGTTTAAGTCCCGCCTTCTTGCCTCCACTATTGATTATTGGTCTACATGTACCTACATCTACATCAACCATTGGTCAAACTGCTTAAGTCCCGCCTTCTCGCCTCCACTATTGACTATTGGTCTACATCTACCTACATCTACTCAAACATTGGTCAAACTGCTTAAGGCTCACCTTCTCAATGCCACTATTGGTCTACATGTACCTACATCTACATCAACCATTGGTCAAACTGCTTAAGGCCCGCCTTTTTGCATCCACTATTGGTCTACATGTACCTACATCTACATCAACAATTGGTCAAACTACAATTACCAAAACACAAATGTAAATAAACACAGATCGGTTTGGCTTTGATGATGTCATTCTTAGCTCTGACATCAGTATTGCAAAGTAACTGGAACGTAGCATAAGGCCTGCTTGAAGCCCCCCAACCCCCCCCCACCCATCCACAACATCCTAACCAGATGCATGTGTGTGCTCAGTGTCCTATTTTTAAAAGAAAACAAAGTATGGTTGTGGGATTATTTTAAAAAAGCTGTAATTGTTTTAATGGGTTTGGCTTTTATTTCAGGTTAACATTTGCATGTTTCTGCACTGGGCTGCCCTCTTGTCCCCGTGCCCATTTCTTTGAAAACCAAATCGTGGTCATCCTAGACGCCAAACATGTCCTAACATTTCAGCCGGTGCCGTTTAAAAGCATTAAATGGTTACATGAAAGAGCTGCTTTTGTCAATGAATCGAGTATCATTTAATCTCCTTAAATGAAACATAATTCTACTCCAACCCTGTAATTCACACAGAAACACACCCGACAAGTAGAGACGGAATGGCGGCTCCGTGTGTTGAGGTGCTGGAATGTGTTCAGAGCCTACAGACGCTCCACCACACACCTGCCCGCGGAACGCCTGCAGGCAAAGCACAGTAATTATGAAGAGGGCACAGCCGTGTCTGCACGCAAGCACCATTAACCCTTTCCAACTCCACTGAGGGATAGAAGTACTGATGTAGCCACAGTGTCAGAAACCACAAAAGCAAATCCACAACACAGTCTGAGGTGAGAGTGTAATGACTTAAGCATGTGGTTAGATAGGGTGACCATATTTAGTGTTAGACACTTGGGAAACTGTGCTGGGGGGGTTTGGTTCAGGTAGGCCTAAGTTGTAGGTCCATAATATTGTGTTTGTGGGTCTCAACCTAGTTCAGATTACATAATGGTTGACCAGCTTAGCTCTTGACCAGCAGCGGGCATGTTTTATTGAGTTTGATCTTTTAGCTCGTCTACATGCATTATCAACCTGACCAAGCTAGACAACTAGTATGACCAAACTTGTCCAGCATGGCCAGTATGGCCAGTATCACCAAGCTGACTGACCACCACAACCAAGCTTGATCAAAATCAAATGCAAAGTACACTATGCTGGTCAAGAGCTGATTAACTGATTAGCTAGCTTGCTAGCATTGGGTATGCTTTCTCCTGGATGACCAGCTTTTCAACCAACTTGACCATCAAAGACCAGCTTAGGTCATCTGAAAAGGTCGTCTGGTCCTGAGCTGGATTTTTTAGCAAGGAAATCTTAATCCGAATTTGTGCTTTACTGAATATTTACATTTACATTATCTGCATTCAGCTGACGCTCTTATCTAGAGCGACTTATAAGGTTATTGGTATTACAGAGGTGGGCCAATGTAGTGTAAGGAGTCTGGCCCAAGGACTCTTATTGGTGTAGAGCAGCATAGTCACCCAACCTGGGAATTAAACCCCAGTCTCCCACATGATGTGGAAGCTCAGTGGCAGGTAGTGGTGTTATCTGTTGCGCCACACCAACCACTAACCACTATATAGCCTGGCAGACTTTATGACTGTCAATGGGCTGACAGGACAGCTTTGCCGACAGTGGTCCAGTAATGGCCCGCTAGCCTTCAGTGCAAATGTCAGATCCCAAACATGTCTTGGCTCACTGACTAAATTTGGGGCAAGGGGAGAAACTGTGTGCATCTGATTTCTTTGCCAGACTGTCACTATAAGTTTGCAGCCTGAAGCTGCTGAATCTTTCAGCTTGCCTCCATGTCTGAAAATGACATCATACCTGTAAAAAAAAATGATAGTGTGGACCTAGTCTTGACTTGCTCTCACGATTTGCATATGTCAAAGTCATAAAGAATGCAAATCAGAGTATGGACTTGTCTTTAGTGACCAAGCAAAGGAGCCAGTTCGGACCTAAATAATAAAGGCTGATCATCCCCTTGCTGTTTGGTGTATTGAGATGTGTATCAGAACCACATTCTCATAGATTATGAATGGACAAAAGTATTGGGACTCTTGCTTTCTACTAGATTTTCAAGTTTTGCGGTGAGGATTTCATTCAGCGTTGTGTTGGATGAACTCCACCCAAAAGTACTGGATGGCGCACCATCAATCATTTCAGAGAACACAGTTCTTCCACTGCTCCACAGCTCAATGCTGGGGGGATTTATACCCCTCCAGTCCACGCCTGGCATTAAGCATTCTATTCTATTGGCAGTAGTTATCTACAGGGATTATATAAGCAAGGTGTGTGTGTGTTTGTGCATTAGAAGGGGTGTCCACAAACATTTGGACATATTGTGTTCCATATTTACCATCCCCCACTGTAACCTGAGAGTGTGTACAGGCCCTTGATGCAGCAAGGTCTTCCATTCGGCTTTGTTGCTTTATTGCACAGCTGGTTTTGCCCAACTTAAACCAGTTATGAAGCCCAGTCCAACACACACACACGCACACACACATATACTCAAAGAGCCCTGGGCTGAACCATTGACAGACTGAAGGCAGGACTACAAAATGAATACCAAATACTGAAGAGTCCACTGGCCAATCTCTAAGCCAGGGATAAAAGGACATGGCCAAGAAACCGAAATAAAAGACAGATAAATCAATGTTTTCTTCCCAGGCTCTTCCCATCAGCCGTCCTTTTAGAACCTGTAACTCTTTCAGAACCTCGGCTGCAGTACCCCAGTTCAGCTCAAAGTCCTCTGGAATGATGCATTGTGCTCCAGCCAATACTTTTGGGATGAGTTGGCGGGATAGTGATCATTCAACATCCTGGTCTCACCACAGCTCTTGTCCCTAAAAGTTGTCAATCAAATCCTCACAGCAATGCACCTCCAAAATCTAGTAGAAAGCCTTCCCTGAACAGTAGTGACAACTACTCGACCAAAAGCGGGATAAGCTCTTTTTTAATACCCTTGATTTTAAAAGAAATAATGAATGATGTGTCCCAATACTTTTGTCACTATAGTGTATGACCTTCTTTATAAACCATGTTTAAAGTTGCTTAACCACCAGAACCCTGGGTTTACTGTGGAGTCCCACAGGGTTCTATTCTGGGGCCTATGGTGATACACAAACATTACTATTATTAATGTTATCCATTACTAATACTAATATTACACTAGACAGTAATGTAGTTAATGAACGTGACAGAGTGTGGCTTACATACAAGATATAAAGGGTTAAGAAGCCCTTTAAAGAAACAAGTGTAAAAACACTATATGGACAAAAGTATTGGGACACTTGCTTATTCATTGTTTCTTTAGAATCAAGGGTATTACAAAGAGTATAATTTTTATCCTGACTGTCTCTACTGTCCAGGAAAGGCTTATAACTAGAATTTGGAGCATTGCTGTGAAGATTTGATTGCATTCAGCAACAAGAGCATTGGTGTCCACAAACATTTGGACATTTGGTGTGGTAGAGTTGGACATTTCTCATTGCATCCGGCTATAATGGGTTTACAAGAGATACGTTCATCGTCATCGGTCTTAAAGATCCTCTTATGTTCCACAGAAACTGCCCAGTGACGCTGGCTTTCAGAGAGGGTGTCCTCCACATATAAAGGATGAAAGCTAAAGTTAGCCTTCTGCAAGTGAAACTGGCCTGATGAGGCTAGATCTATGTGCACCTGATGACTGCCATTTTTCACTTGGGTAAATGGAGGTGACAAAGTGCCCTAAAATAAGGTGCTCGCTATCATTCATCCTGACCGTCTGTAACGCCCAGGACCCTGCTCTGACACTGCGGGCGCGCTCAGAAGTCACTGTCATTTCTAAGGATTACAAAAGCATGTTTAAATTTCATATTAATTATTGAAGCGAGTGGGAAACTGTAGAAAGTGCAGACTCGAAACCTTCCATCCATGCCTCAGTTGTGTTTTTAAGGTTAAAGGGAAGACATTTTCTTAGGATTTGAATATTTGCTGTGGTTTTGTCATTCAATACAGAACTGAAACCATTACTTATACGTGCAGGAACAACAATGGGAACTCAAGACAAGTAAAAGATCAGGTGGCCTCAGGTGAAGATCAAAGAGTCTGCATGAGCAGTGGCCTCGTTTGTGGTGGAATAAAAAATATATGTACACCCTGGCGTTTTCATTAGCATGCAGCAGGTTCAACACACCCCCAGCCTCCCCTTCCAATGACTGTTCATATTTCATCAAGGCCATATATGTTTTATATTCACAGGTGGTGACACTCTGGGAGCTGAGGCTGTGCTGGATGGTTACTGTATGGTTCCTGACTTTAAAATACAGTTCTAGGAAATACTTTTAGTTGATACTGCATCTACTACTACTGCTGCTACAACCACTACTGCTACTACTACTACAACCACTACTGCTGCTACAACCACTACTGCTGCTACTACTACAACCACTACTGCTGCTACAACCACTACTGCTGCTACAACCACTACTGCTACTACAACCACTACTGCTGCTACAACTACTGCTGCTGCTACAACCACTACTGCTACTACAACCACTGCTGCTACAACCACTACTGCTGCTGCTACTACTACTACTGCTGCTACTACTACTACCACTGCTGCTACAACTACTGCTGCTGCTACTACTACTACTACTACTGCTACTACTACTACCACTGCTGCTACAACTACTGCTGCTGCTACAACCACTACTGCTACTACAACCACTACTGCTGCTACAACTACTGCTGCTGCTACAACCACTACTGCTGCTACAACCACTACTGCTGCTACTACTACTACTGCTACTACTACCACTGCTGCTACAACCACTACTGCTGCTACTACTACTGCTGCTACTACTACATCTACTAATACCTCATCTACTGCTGCTACTACTGCTGCTACTACTACTACTACTGCTACAACCACTACTGCTGCTACTTATACTACTGCTGCTGCTGGTACTACATCTACTACTACTGTCGCTGCTACAACTTTTACTATTACAACCATATATATTGCTACTACTACCACATCTACTACGTCTGCCCCTGCTATAACTACTACTATTACTGACTTATAAATACATACAACAACTGCTACTACAACTACCACTACTGCTACAACTATTACTGCTGCTACAACCACTAATGCTACTGCTACAACTGCTCCTACTATTCTTGCTATAATTACTACTCCTACTACTACTACTACTAACAATATTTAAAAAAATATATAATAGTGATAATAATACAGTTACAGCACAAAATGCTTCAGAAACAAGTGAAAAGTTTGTTAATTAAAGAAAATGACGTTGCGTGACCATTACTGCTACAGTTCAGGTACAAAACATGAAAATGAAATAGAAAATGAGCAGTAATCATTTAAATTACCTAAGACCATTACAAAGAAATATGAAAAGATAAATGCATGTAAGAGTTTTTATTTAAAAACTAAATTATAAACATATCATTTTAAATATTTCTTAACAGTGTGAAGCAGAAATACTGAATTTTGGAGGGCATCCAAAAGAGGTTCTTCTCCAGCAGACCATAATATTGAAGAGTGCTCAAACCGGACGGTTAATGTGACGATACAGCCTGGACTCCTGTTCCTGCTGAGCTGAGCCAGCTCTCTGTGGACACACTGATACCAGCTTAGCAGGCACCGGAGGCCTAAGCCCTCTGAAGCTTAGACTGGGCTGTCCGCTGTCATGATCTGTCATGATCTCCGCCCCTCAGCCTACCACAGTTTGACTCCACCCGTTCATACTACGAATTTTTAATGTTTCAGCTCTGGGTGCTTATTGAATGAGGCACAATGCAGGGCAGCCAATCAGAGCAAGGTTTATTATTTGTATGTCCATCTTAAAGGCCTAAGATGTCTAAACAGCCTACAGTTAAAAAGAGGTTGGAAACTGGTGATGCAAAAAATCAAGTATAACCATTTTCAGGGGGCAAAAAGCCACAAGTAGGACATAGGGACCAAGGTTTTAATGGAACTGCTTGCTACAGTGTAGAAGCTAGTGAAATTAAACCAGTTAAATAGGACCTAAGCAAATACATACTGGTAAAAAGAAGCACTAAACTGTGAAACATTAGCCTCCCAATTGGTTTGCCAATCTCTGTTAATGGGGGTTTGACCTGTTGGCCACTCCAGGTCAGTGGGCCGACTGACAGGCCCATGTAAATCAATGCTATCATTTAAAGCCAAAACTGCTCTTTAGGGAAAGTCAATAGGGCATCAACTGGTTTGACATTTCCGAAGCGCTCCATCGTTCTTTATAATAAACTTTCTGCACACTTCCCCACCTCCTCACACACCTGTGCACTGACCTGGCAGACGTCACGGGTCTCTACCTCAAACTCTCTGTCGTTGTTCCACCCTTAGCCTTTTCTTCATCATCCAGTCAACTCTTTCACTGCAGACGCTGAACTTAGCCACTGTGAACAGTACATTGAAGGGACCAGTGCTCACCAATTAGCTAAGCTCTGTGCCTTGAGCAAGTGACAGTCTGGGCTGGAGCCACAATGAAGCACATGGTGGAAAAGCGGCCTACCTAGCAGACTGAAGGGTGCACTGCCCTGATGTGGGACACCTTAGCTTTATTTAGTGTAGGGGTGTGTCTCAGTTGTGTACCGCTCACTAGTAGCTCCTCCCTCTCCAGGTGTGAGTTGCTCCGCCCTGTTCTGTGCCCATCGAACCTATACTCAAATTATATGCATGGTGGATTTTTCAGCACTTTGACACTTTAATGTATACTACACACAACATTCAAAGTATGGACAAAAGTATTTGGACACCTGTGCATTCATTGTTTCTATCAACATCAAAGGTATTATAAAGAAATTACAGTTTATCCTGCTTTTGTTGAAATAACTACTGTCCAGGGAAGAAAGCTTTCTACTAGATTTTGGAGGAGGACTGCTGTGAGGATTTGATGGCATTCACCAGTCAGGTCTTTGGATGATCACCACCCCACCTCATCTCTAGTTCCCCAACTCATCTCAAAAGTATGGGATGGAGCACCATCCATCATTCCAGTCAACACGATTCCACTCCTCCACAGCTCAATGCTGCTGGGGGGCTTTATACCCCTCTAGCCCACGCCTGGCATTAGGCACAGTGCCAATAGGTTTGTGTTTATCTTCACCAGAGGGTGCTATTCTATTGGCAGTACTTCTTTACAGAGACCAGACAAGCTGTGTACCAGCAATGGGAACATGTTCAAGTTGAACTGCTGAATGCATTCATTAGAAGGGGTGTCCACAAACATTTGAACATACAGTGTTACAGTTATTATTACTAATTAGAACGCATTTGGGACGCACCCTGGGTGTTCCTCAAATTAATGAAAGTTAGTAAAACTATGGGTTATGGCCTGTGATCAAAATCACATGACTTCTCAAATGTCCAATCTAAGATTAGGGTGGAGCAATCTTCGAACAGGAAGCACTCCAATGCAAATCTGTCCCACGTTAGGCTAATTTACCCTGAGTAGCATGCAATCCTTATGAATGAATGGATTCTAGAGTGACATCAACTGTTCCTGAATCATATCTCTGCATGGTTGGCGGTTTTCATAGTTAGCAAGCTAATAACATCCCACTGATAGCAACGTAAGCACATTGCTGGCCAAAGGAGATTCGCGGCCAGCTACACTTTCCCTCAACTTGCTATTCCAGTAAGTCATTATCTATTCATTCCTGAGGATACGCGATATTTCCAAAGACGTGATTCACTGTTTGTGTTATTGAGTTTAAAAAACATACCGAGGAGCTCCACTGAAATGAACTGGATGCCTGAGAGGTTGCGCAAACAAGGGCCGAACACTCACTAGACGTGCAAAAGAGCCCTTGCACAGCATCAAAGGCATCTCAGGCATCCAGCGCCGTATAGCTAATGTCAGCAATATCTCTTTAAAACCCGGCCGTGTGAGCAACGTGAACCTGCTGACACCTTTCACCAACAAATCCCTTTTCTTCTGTCTACAGCTATGAGATTGTCAGAAGATGAGTCATGCCAGAAGGTGCGCCCGTGTGCAGGTGGAGTTGCCCCCGAGCACCCAGAGAGCCGTGCAGGGGTGGAAATCCCTGGCAATGTGATTTTTATTTCTGTTTGTCCACCAAATCACGGTGCCAGGAACCCTCCCCACCACAGCCGGCCTGGCAATGTGTCCTCGGCTCCAGTAGCCCACCAGCTGCAGCTCAGATGCTCCCTGAAGGCTCCCAAGAAGGCTGCTTCTGCCCTGAAGGAAGAGAGAGAGAGAGAGAGAGAGAGCAAGAGAGAGGGAAAGAGAGAGAAAGAGGAGATGGTAAGCTTTTGAAAAGCCAGGCAGCATTCTAGAGTTTATCACCCAGAGTGGCCCACCCCTGTGGGTTTGGTCTGGAAGGATAAGTTTGTGAGCAAGCCAAAGCAAACCAACCCCTTAAGCTCCCTCTGCAGGCTTATTGTTATTCAGTTATTATTTATATGATTTATAATTTGTTGCATTACAGTTTGTGCTGACCTCACGTGATTGGCTAAGAGGCATTCAGCTAGTGCTAGAGCTAATATCTCCCAGTACTGGCACTTGCACCACCACAATATTTTTAAGGGTCCCTCCAGCTTGTAGACCTTCAGCAATCTGCCATAACATTAACACTGAAGTGAAAAACATTGATTATCAGTGATCATTGAGTGGCATCAGTGACTCTGTCAGTTGGTGGTAGATGTACAGTTTTAGGCAGCAAGTGAAGAATGGAATGAAGGTGATGGAAGTGCTGAAGCAGGAAAAATTGCCAAGCCACTTTGGCTCCAAAACGTCAGACAAGAAAGGACGACAGGGTCACAGGCACCTAAGGCTCAATGATGAGATCTATGGAGGCCCCACCTCACGACTTACAGGACTGAAAAGATCTGCTGATAATGTCTGGGTGCCAGAGATCACGGGACACCTTCAGAGGTCTTGTGGACTCCATGACTCGAACGGTCAGATCTGTTATGGCAACATGAGGGGGACCTACTCAATATTAAGCAGGTGGTGTTAATCTTATGGCTGATTGGTGTGTAACCCAGCACTTTGATCTTTCCAGAATGCAAATATATTTTTCATTTAACTAAATAAACATTATAGAGCACCTTTCTCTCTATTAACAGAAATAATAGATACCATATCGCCCCCAACACTTCCTGTGGTGTATTGCAATCTGTCAGAATGACTGTGTGGATTATCCGAACATTATAGAGCACATTAAAATTAAACTACGGAACTTTCTGTAGTGTATTACAATTTGTAGGACCACAAGGACTGTCTAAATATTTTAGATTATTTTAGTTTTTAAGTGTTGGACTCGACTGACTCGGTCAACTACATTCATTAAAAATGGCTCTCAAGGGTTCATGTAAGGGCAATTATGACATTCTTAAGATCAGTTCACAGCTTGAATGCTTATTTGCCTGGTTAAATGGTTCTTTGCACTGATGGAAAACTTCGTTAAGGCTTCGTTACAAGCTTTTTCAATACTACATAAAACCGCTTTTGCTCAGAGTGTAGGTCGGCGACTTAATCAGTTATTCTGAAAACATAGATTTGCCAAATTGAAGCCTTAATGGGCCCACATGCAAGTAGCGTAAGGATTAAAGTAGTTCATACCCGAGCCCATGAGTATTTTGTTTATTAGCTAAACCTGAGCAGGTTATTATTTTGAGTCTATGAGTCTGAATCCAGTTCTGCACTACAGACAGATTCTCGCACATGCCTCTTTTTCAGTCCTTCAGCGTCTGATCACATCAAAGGCTGGGTCTGAGGGCCGCGAATTATGGTCTGATGGAAGAAGGCATGCTTAAACTTGGCGTACTTAAACTTGGAATGCAATTATCTGTGCCTAGATATGGATTTTCTTGTTTGGTGAACGGTCATGAAGTGGATGAAGAACTTGGGTGGAGATTAAACAGCAGATGTGTCCAGTCCAGTCGGAGCGAGAGGCCGCAGATGTTCACTTCAGACCCGCCGTTTGAATTTTCTCAGTGGAATAACACGGCTCTTGTTTGGAAAGAGGCTTGGACGGTGTGTGGTGTGAATGGCTACCGGACAAATGTGCTCCCAGAAGCTTATTTTAGGGGCTGAGGAAGCTGAGTGGAACACAGGCTTTTTTGTCCTTCTCTCCAGTGTAACGTCTTCAATAGTACAAAAAAAAAATCGCTTTGTGGAAGGAATGTAAACTCTAACTGCAACTGTACAATGTGTCACTCTCCACCCAAACATCTCCACGCCTTTTTTTTTTTACAAGCCCCGAGTGATCGATTAGACTTTTGGACGTTTAGAAGCCGGGCAGAGTAAACAAGGGAAAAGGAGTCGAATTTCAAACTCGTGCTGTAGAAAATGTCCTGTATCATTGTTGCTATCCTCCACTGGAAAATTCCTGGGCCACCCTCGCAGTAGCCTCATAAAGGCCTGATTGTGTCGTGCTGCTCAGTCTGAACAGCCTGAATCTTCCAGAGAAGAAGAAGAGCTCCTGTGAGGTTCTTCAATAAAATCAGACCCTATGAAATCAATGTACTGTACTTTGCAGCCTGAGAAAAGAAAGGCACTGATGGTGGAGTAAAATATGGTCTAAGATAAGATAAGATAATCCTTTATAAGTCCCACAGTGGGGAAATTCTCAGTGTCACAGCAGAAAAGGGATAGCAAGACACTGAGATGCAAAAATGTAGATAAATTACCACTATATACACAATATAAATAATAGAAGTAAAAAGGCAATAACAATATTATTCACAGATTATTTACAGATAATTGTAGATTGACTCCTAATTGCACATGTGGGGGGGGGGGGGGGGGTTGCACAATTGTGGGTATTACTACAATCTTAAGTAAATAGCGAGGCACTAAATGCCCTAAATGTAAATGTAAATCAAGTACACTGAAGGCCTTGCATTTTTGCAGTGTACACACACACACACACACACACCATGTGGGTCTCAGTAGGGAGGCCTGAATAATGTATGGTCTAAATTGAAACGAGAGCTGCTTTTATAGCGTCTTTCCACTAACTTGCAACGTGTGCGTGGGCCGATTTCCGTTAGCCGTTATTAACAGTAGTGCTACAGTATTAGAGTTGAGAGTTGTGTCTGTGTTCGTTATTTTACACAGTGGCAGGGAACTGCTACTTTTGGTCAGCATTCATCAGGAAATTGCTGGGATGGCTGAGGCTATGTAAGAGTGTTCCTTAAACACAGCACAGTGGTGCAAAATTTTCCCCCACGGGGCAAAAATGTATGTTCAACCTTGTGTTAACATCCCTGTCCTTCACTCCACTGTGAATCAGTGAATCAGAATCAACACACACACACACACACACACACACACACTCTCTCTCTCTCTCTCTCGCTCCAGGCACTGATTTAGTGCAAACATTTTGAGAAGCAAATATTATAAGTATGGTTTATTACAATGGCCAATTGATACGCAATATGGACAAAAGTATTGGGACACCTGCTTACTCATCGTTTCCTCCAACATATTTGATCCTGCTTTTGTTGGAGTACCGTCTCTACTGTCCAGGGAAGAAGGTTTTCTGCTATGAGGATTTGCTTGCATTCAGCAAAAAGAATGTGAGGTCAGGATGTTGGATGACGATCATCCCCTCACCTCATCCCCAACTCCCCAACTCCCCGACTAAAAAGGTAAAGGTAAAAGTAAAGGTGCAGGTATTTGTCACTGCACTATGTACAGCGAAATGTGTCCTCCGCATTTTACTCATCTGTGGTAGTGAACACACACTCACACACTAGTGAACTAGGGGCAGTGAGTACACACACACCCAGAGCGGTGGGCAGCCAACTCTAGCACCCGGGGAGCAGAGAGGGTAAAGGACCTTGCTTAAGGGCCCAACAGTGGCAGCTTGCCGAGTCCGGGAATCAAACCCACAACCCTGTTCCTGGTCCTAAACATAAGTATTGGATGGAGCACCATCCATCATTCCAGAGAACACTGCAGTTCCACAGCTCCACAGCTCAATGCTGGGGGGCTTTATAGATTCACTGATCTCCTCTAGGGGGTCTACCAGCTTCTCTGTATCTGATCACTCTTACTGGTAGCATTCGTTTTACTGGTGTGTTAGTGGATTTAGTGACGGTTAGATTCATACTAAGACTGGATTGCTTTTTGAATAGCACATAATTCAGGGCAGCCAGTCAGAGCTCATCTACATATATCAGTCTTAAAGGCACAGTAACGGAAAAAAATCACACCCTCATATTAAAATGATTTACAAATACCCAAACGTGAGGGTTGAGTGTAAAGAGTTGTACAAAGCACCAACAAACAGAGAATAGACTAGACTAGAACACAGCAGAGGCACGTCTAAATAAAGTAAATAAATGCATACAAATACCAGCTTCTACTTTGAATCCACAGTGCACTTACATTGTGCATGACCATGCAAAGAAGGAATGGCTGCTACTTTGTATATCATTCATAAGCAAAGCAATGCAGGAATACAAAATGCTCTACAGCTGTGTATTTAGGTCTTACCCCTTATAGATTTCTAAGGGCGAACCCTGAGGTCTGAGCTGGTTTTCTATGTAGAACCAATATAATGGTGTTTTGAACCAACGCATGTTTAGTGGGCTGCACAGTCCGGTCACTGTATGACTTTCAATAGCAAGTAAACACAAAAGGTTACAAAAGGAAACTTAATGGCAAAGAAAATAAATGAATCATAATTTGAATATATTTCCATATGATTCCTGATCTTTAGTTAACATGTCTCACCTAAATCAATTGTCTGTCACTTGACTGATAAGTTCAAACCCCTCCAACCAAGGTTTGTCCAGTTTGGTAGTTTGAGTGCTTGATATATATATATATATATATATATATATATATAGTACCAGTCAAAGTTTTGGACACATCAGGTTTAATGTGTGTGCTAATCCTGTTAAAAACATCTGATCCAAATGTTAGAGTGACCGCATTTCTGTTTTCCCGGGACACAGGGGACACACGGGACATGCAGGTATCCACCGTAGTTTGAACAACGTGGCTGGGGGGTTTCAAGTAGGTCTAAGTTGTAGGACCATGGCAGTGTGTATGTATGTGTGAGGGTGGAAAGACCTCAGTTAATGTTAATGTACATTAATACATACATACACATTTACTTATTTAGCAACACCAATAAATAGCCTTAATAGCCTATATGACCAGATCATCTCCTTTCAGTTCAACTTACAATTCAGACCCACCTGAATTCCCCCCAGCTACGGCATCCTAACTACGGTGTGTCCACATTTTTTTACCACTATTGTATATCTACAATAAGGCCAGTGTGGATGCAGGTTTTCATTTCAACGAAGAAGGAGAACACCCCATATGACGAATCAGTTGTTTGAAGACTCGCTAGTCTATGAGTTAGGTCAACTGAGTTAGTGGTCAATTGAACCGCAGTCTTAGTTCCCCCACAGTGAAAATACCTCTACCTTGGTAGATGGGTGTACGCTACTCTACATACTTCCTCAATAAAAAAAAAACACTTACATCCAGTCTCCTCATCTGCCTCGCATGCTCTAGCACGACAGACCTAAAGCCCTCCATGGCAAATAGCACAACTGAGCTACACTTAGAATATCACTCGGCTGGACGAGGCCAAGCTCCAGCGGTCTGCTGTGCACTAAAAGGTCACGAGAGATGGGCTCTGAGACGGATGAGATAATACTCACGCTCCGTGGCTTTAGATGTGGGAGGCAAAGTGATCTATGTTTGAAATGTCAGCTCTCGCTCCTACACACATCTCTACAGTACAGCATTAAAAGGTTACAACCACTGTTCACCTGGCCGGGGTGGAGTGGACACTGCTAACGTGATCAACGTCCCTGCAGGATTTTTACAAAACCACGAAAGGTCACATGTCTGCAGAGGGCTGTTCAGGGAACCATCAAGTCAGTGTTTTGACAATTCTTATATTCATTACCCAACTCTCACAAAGATTTTGCAGACGTATCGATCTGTGGATATTGTATGCCAAAACTAGAGATTTAAGCAGTAAGTCATGAGGGGTTGTGTGTAACATTCTAATGAGATAATATGAAATAATTTGGTGGGCATAGTAAAATCCCTGTAAAACAAGGCCTTAATAGAATCTAGACATTTAGGTGAAAGTTAAATATAAGGAAAAATCTGTATAATGGAAAAACAAAAATGTATTGTTTCTTTTTTTTAAGTTAAAAAAAGAGTTTGATATAATACATAAAATTTATTCGAGTTTAAACCAAAGTCATTTATTCTATACAGTCTGCAAAGGCTGCAAAAACAGCCCACTCTAAATTAAATATAGAATTTTTACCTTTAAACAGCAGCTTCAAAATCATGTGGATGCTGCACTGACTGTCATAGGGACAACAGCATCTCTATCACTGCTACTCCAGGCTCGGGACACTGCTCCCGCCCTATAGACCTCTCGTGATAACTGCAATATGCAGCCATATTTGTGTAAAATCCTGTAAAATACTCTACCACCTCAGGCTACACTCTATTTTATTGTTCAGTGACAGTTCTGTATCTCTCAGCTTGTCCAGAAATGCATGTAAATGAGTCCTTCTTGAGGCGTGGCTCAAAGCACAAATTATACTTCCTGTTTTTAGGAGGGGCCCAGGAGCAAGAAATTCCACATATCCTATTCGCATAATGCTGCTTTAAATCTGCCTATTCAGCCTACATCAGTTTAGCCCCACCCATTCACACTAAGGATATAAAAATTTATATATTTTTTGAATGATGCATAATAACATGAGACAGCCAATCAAGAATAGGGCCCTATTAATAACATTAATAATATTCCCTTTGTCAAGCAATGTAGTTCATTAACAGTAGGCCAGGTTGCCAAACAACAAAGATTATTCCATTATAAATGTGCTGCACTTCTACAGAACTGATGTGATTATTTTACAGCAACCTTGAACATGGATCAGCTCATTTAATTCAAATTGTAATTGAAAATCAGATCAATATGACTGTCAAACATATTTGACATGACTAAAACACTGACTGAGCTTCACTGGCAGCTTGATTATTCCTCCATTTACATCTTTCCAGGCCTACAGGTTCATCTGCATCTAAATAGTCCAACAAAACAGAACTACAGGTTGTAAACTGCAACCTGGGCTGTTCTTCAAGCCTACCCGTGGTTTACATGTTGTGGTAAACCCTCTGAGTTCATTCTCAGGTCACTGTTGTGGTTTTTTTTTTCAGGTCATGCCTAAGCTCACCAGTTCATTCTTCCTTTTTAACAATAGGGAATTGGTTTTGGCCTGCCTAATGTTTTGGCACAGTTTCTTATTGATTTCTGCAGACTTTTCTGCATCATCATGACTTGCTTTACTGGCAGTGACTCTGCGTTGGCCCTCATGTTAAAAAAAAGGCAACAGACTCCATATTTAGATTTATCTAGAATAAACCCCAGATCTTTTGTTAGCTCTCTGGTGCATGACCTAATGACGACGTAGCTCACAGCTGGCTGAGAAACAGCTGAGGAGCCAAATATCTAATTACTTATTGTCTCCTCATGGGCCAAGTATCAGAAAAGGATATATATATATATATATATATATATATATATATATATATATATATATATATATATAGTATATAAGACATAAACAGCCTGATATTGAAGTTGACATTCTGCACTTTAAGCAACTAAAAGAATCCAGAGGTAACGCCTGATCTGAGTCTAGCCTGGGTGTGAAAGGCCAGTCTAAATGGCTGACTAGAAGCTGGTCTGTTCTCATTCTGTGCATGTGTGAGCTTGAATTAGTCATACAGAGCAGAGCTTTTGGTGTTGAGCTGTTGACAGTCAGCTCATAAAAGTAAAAATGTGCCCGTCTGGCCTGAAAAAGCCTCCTTCATTATGTGGAGTGATTAAGATGATGTGTGTCAGTGCTGTGGACTGTCCTCACTGGAAAGGGGCGAAAACTTGAGCATGTGAATTAAATCATAAAGATGCATCATAAAATTAAAAACACATGGATCTGTTTTTCAAGATTTAAAAAAGTTCAGTGTTAACATAGAAACATGAGCATATCACAGAGCTGAGACTGTCATGACTTTAAGAGTATGATATAATCATATAAACAAATGCTTGCTACTGATCTATTATGGTCTAAATCGATGGTAGGGGTGTGAAAACCACCTGTATGTTATGTTGTAATAATGTACAATTAATCATAATAAGGTTTTTAAAAGTTTGTGCTTATTTATAGACAAAATAAAATTAAAAACCACTTTAATTGCAGAAATGTACAAATTTAATAACAGATAAATTGGAAACACCTATATAATGAGCCCGTTCAAGCTCACTTTAACTAACATACATATTTACATGAGTATTTACCTGGTAGATAGATCCTTTATTCATTCAGGAGGAAATTTAGCAAAGATTTAAATTTAAAATCTAGTAAAGAAAGAGAGAGAAAATACAGTTAGCTTACCATGCTGAGTAATGCATCCCAGAATTTATTTGACGGTATTTGTGGCAAAATGTCAGAGACGTCCATGCAGCTGTTTCATTTCTGCATCCATTTGCGCCTTGAAGGTTCTCAATAATGGGTCATGTCTGAGGTAAAGACGGTCTGAGGTAGCTAACAAGACTATTAACTATTTCCTGATGTTTCCATGAGGAAACAATAGGCTGAAATCTGAGGTAAAATCAACTGTAGGTCTGAGATATAGACAGCCTGAAGTAACAACATCATGAGGTCTGAGGTACAAACATCCTGAGGTCTGAGGATAAAACTGACTGAGGATTGAGGTTAAAACTGACTGAACAACGTGACATCTGACATAAAGACAGTACTTAAGTCTGAGGTAAAACAGCCTGTAGTCTGAGGTAAAAAAAAACACCTGAGATCTGACATAAAGACAACCTGATGTCTGAGGTACAAATAACATGATGTCTGATAATAATACAACCTAAAATCTGACAAAAAAAACAGCCTGGAATCTGAGGTAAAGACATCATGAGGTCTAAGGTACAAACATCCTGACCCTTTGAGGATAAAAGCTCCTGAGATCTAACATAAAGACAACCTGAGGTCTGAGGTAAAATAGTCTAACGTCTGAGGTAAAAACAGCCTGAAATCAGAGGTAAAAACAGCCTGAAATCAGAGGTAGAAACAGCCTGAAATCAGAGGTAAAAACAGCCTGAAATCAGAGGTAGAAACAGCCTGAAATCAGAGGTAGAAACAGCCTGAAATCAGAGGTAAAAACAGCCTGAAATCAGAGGTAGAAACAGCCTGAAATCAGAGGTAAAAACAGCCTGAAATCAGAGGTAAAAACAACCTAAAGTCTGAGGTAAAATAGTCTTATGTCTGAGGTAAAAACAGCCTGAAATCAGAGGTAAAATAGTCTGATGTCTGAGGTAAAAACAGCCTGAAATCAGAGGTAAAATAGTCTGATGTCTGAGGTGGAAACAGCCTAAAATCTGAGGTAAAAAAAACACCTGAGATCTGACATAAAGACAACCTAAAGTCTGAGGTAAAATAGTCACATGTCTGAGATAAAAAACGGCCTGAAGTCTGAGGTAAAATAAACACCTGAGATCTGACATAAAGACATCCTGAAGTCTGATGCAAAACAGCCTAAAATCTGAGATAAAAACAGGATAAAGTCTGACAAAAAAACAACTGGAATCCGAGGTAAAGACATCATGAGGTCTAAGGTACAAACATCCTGACGTCTGAGGATAAAACTGACGGAAGACTGAAAACTCCTGAGATCTGACATAAAGACAGTCTGAAATCTGGAGTAAAAACCACCTGCAGTTTGAGATAAACGGTCTGATGTACACCTTTAACATAAAGCAGCCTGAAGTCTGACATAGACAGCCTAGGTCTAAGGTACTACTGCTATAATCTGAGGTGAAGACAGCCTCTGACACAAAGCCTCTGACAACATCTGACATAAAGGCAGCCTGAAGTCTGAAGTAAAAAACAACCTGAGGTCTGACATAAAAACACCCTAAAGTCTGACATAAAGACAGCCTGGAGTCTGATGACAAAGCAGCTGGAGGAATCTTCAGTACACACTTAGCCACCAAACAAGTTCCCTCTTAGATCTGCAGCCGTAGCCTGAATGAATGATCCTCCAAACTGAGATTTGTCGTCCAGGAGAGTCGTCGCAATAGGGAGTGAGAGAGGTGGGAGAGAGAGAGGGAGAGTCATCCCAAGAGAGCTGGAATCCATTTGCGAGTCAGTCTGTGCTGTACTCTCTCTCTCTCTCTCTCTCTCTCTCTCTCTCTCTCTCTCTCTCTCTCTCTCTCTCTCTCTCCCTCTGGTCTTCCTGCTTAAGAAGCTCCCTCCCTAAGTCAATCATATTAGCCCTCACCCACTAGCCAGAAGAGAATGGCTTTTAGTCTCTCTCCCTTGCACTCTCGCGCTCTCTCGCTCTCGCTCTTCTAAGAAATCCTAGGTGAATTATTGTGCGCTCTGCTTTTGTATGGCTGTATAGCTTTGGCTTAGTTGTTTTTTTTTCATTCAGACTTAAAATACAATTAATAAGGAACAGGTTACAGAAGCAAAATCAGCTAACTGCTATTATTTATGGCTAAATAATTAAAGGCAAGGCAAGTTAATTTGTATAGCACTTTTCATACACAGCACTTTACATTACATAAAATACACAAAGTGTAAAAAAATTAAGAAGAATATTAAAAACTATTTAAAATAATAAAATTAAATTAAAATAAATAAAATCATTATGTCAAAATGTAACCTCAAAAGTAAGACCAGCTCAATCAAACCTGGCGATATCCATTCTAGCATAATTTGAAAGTTGACAGAGCTGAGGACAACATGTCCTCGGGTCATTTCCGGCAGCCTAACTGAAGAAAAGCAGCTGCTAATCAATCCTGCACAGGACATTTTACTGGGGCTCATTTTCAGAGAACACTGGAAGACAGTGTAAATCTTAAAATCAGACATTATTACCAATTATAAGGAATTATATTGATGATGTATTTGATTATATATTTAAAAAAAAAAATTTATGCATGTTATATTTGTGTATTGTGCCGGTCTGCCATCAACTGCCCTTCACTGATAATGCAATGAAATCATCTCATCTCCATCTCAGTCCTTTTTGAATGTGTGCGGTGGTCATGTTTGTTAAGTCCTGGTCAGTGATGATTTTCCACCCGGGGCGTCGGTGCAGTACAGAGTGTGCTGTGGTTGTTAGGATGCCTGTTGCTCTGCTTGGAAGAAACGCCCCAAATACACACACACACTCACACACACACACACACATGCAATTGTTTTTATACCTTGTAAGGCATACATATGATGTATATCACATAAAATAAGACATGCATAAGGAGTCGTGCATTTGCCCATATGTAATATATACATACTTATCTACACTAGTTGTCCAAATGTTTGTGGACACCCCTTCTAAAGAATGCATGCAGCTACTTTAAGTTGCACCAATTGCTGACAAAGCCCCTCAGTATTGAGCTGTGGAGCAGTGGATCCGTGTTCTCTGGAATGAGGGTGGTGCTCCATCCAATACTTCTAGGACGAGTTGGGGATGAGGTGGGGTGGTGATCATCCAACATCCTGACCTCACAAACTCTCTTGTCACTGAATGCAATCAAATCCTCACAGCAATGCCTCTCCAAAATCTAGCAGAAAACCTTTCCTGGATAGTATAGACAATTACTCCAACAAAGCAAGTGTCCAAATACTTTTGTCCATAAAGTGTATATACAATGTACCGTATATACAGTATACAAAAAGTACAAAAACAAACACACATTCACACACACACACACACACACACACACACACACACACTCATACTGCTGCGCCCATAGGAAGCTTGTGTGCTATGTGGCCGATGCCCAGGCCTGCTGCCCACACCCAGTGCCAGTAAGAATCACTCTGTTCACAGAAGCCTGGAAGAACCACCTCTGCAGACTAAACACACCATTCTTCCCTTTTTTTCCCTCAACCTTAAGAAGATATAATAGATTGTGCTGTGCTTCAGATCAGAGTCTGAGCTCATATGAATGAAAGTAGGATTCAATGAATGCTGGCAGTTTGTGCTTTAACACTGATGGTCATTGTTTTTAAGGGAGGAAATGTCACAAATACAAGACAAAAGCAACAAAACATGATACTGTCCAAATGCTTTTGGGCATCAATTAGGGATGTCCTGATCCCATCCAGCTGAAAGTCTAGTATTATTTCATATGAATCTATTGGTTCTGTCACTGTCCAAATACTTATGAAACTTACTCTATGCATATATGTAATGAGGACACCAGGTGGCGCTTTGAAGACTTGAAACTGGATAGTGGTTAAAATAGCCAGTATCCGATCCATGAAAATATATTCTGTGTGTGTGTGTGTGTATATATATATATATATATACACACACACACACACACACACATATATATATATATATATATATATATATATATATATATACACACACACACACACAGAGTATATTTTCATGGATCGGATACTGGCTATTTTAACCACAATCCAGTTTCGAGCCTTTGTTTTAACCACAGTGTTCAAAGCGCCACCTGGTGTCCTCAAGGTGCCATTAGCTAGCATCGACCGCAGCAGTGTGGATGTTCTCAGAAGGTAAATAAAGAAGTTGAGAGTCTGCAGTGTGGAGCTATTTTACAGTGGACCATAATATCTGACCCAGAACCGAGTGTAGGCTAACGCTAATGCTAATACACACACACGCTAGGTATAGAAACCCAAATCACACACAGCACATTCACCCACTATAAACCGGTTATTACACACCAGTAGACCAACAACCACAGATATCAGTCCAGAGTGTGTACCACTACACACACACTCACACACACACAGGAAGAGAATTGGCTGCAGTGTTGTAAAGGAGCTGGAAGCTGATTGGTCAGGGAGGAGAGTCAGACTGGATTATAAGATATTAAACACTAGAATTAATTAGCAGCTCATCTTATCTGAACACTGTGGAGCTGGATTATTTATACAAACTCAAAAATATGATTGGCTTGGTATCGGCGGTTACATAACATTAAGAGACTCAGGAGGGATCGGGGGCCGTAATAACCTGATCGGGACATCCCTACTATCAATGCATTAAACATGGGCTTTTTAACAGCTTATATTAGATAAGCCATATGTTTTAATGGAAAGCTTTACTTTACTAGAAAGTACCAACAGGCTGACAACAAGAGTTCCCAGGGCTAAACCCCACATTAGGGCTATCTGGTCAGTCTGCTATAAGTTGACTGTAATGAATGCTGTGCTAATTTGGCCTACAGCTTCCTCTATCATCTGAAATGATAACCAGCGTGTGTCTAATGGCTTTAGAAAAGGCCTATAGGAATAAAGTAATTGCGTCCCTCCTTTTTTCATTCCTTTCAAAGGGCTTTTATTATGGTGAGTCACCCCTATCATTACTTCAATAATGGAATGTACAGTATGTATTCACACGCATTCAATGGCACATATATTTAACCCCAGCTTACTCTCTTATGGTCATAAATCGAGCACAGACATCACATCACTCTGTCAAACTCAGTCTGAAACAGATAGAACAGTGAAAGGGCTCATATTTCACATGTTTCTTTTATATATATAAGCTACGTCTAATTACAACGTGTGGTTTTATGCCCCGTGGTGAATTTTTCCATACCATTTTCCCCACTCCTGGTAGATGCCGCTTCTGGCTGTGTCTTCCTGTTGCTCCACAAGACCTCAGAAGATGCCCTCTGGTATCTGGCACCAAGACGTTAGCAGCAGATCCTTTAAGTCCTATAAGTTGTGAGGTGGGGCCTGTATAGTTCAGTTTGTGGTCAAAGAAAATAGGAGCAGAAGCTAGAAAAAATTTATTTAAAGGTACATGCTACAATTATTTCTACTATTATTTCTCATCTAAAAGAGGGAGATGTACTGATGGGAACTACATTACCCAGAGTGCTGTGTAGACGGGGGCGTGGGGGGAAACCGGAAATAAAATAAATTCAAAAATAAAGTAGAGAAAGACTACAAGCGGTGGTGTTGGTCTTGTCTCTGTGTTGGCTGAATGTAAGCCACATCTATATAGGGCCTCTATGGGCATCAATGAGCTTTGGGCATCCATGCCCCTGACACATGACCGGTTCACTGGTTGTAATTCCTTTGAGCACTTTTGGTAGGTACTGACCACTGCATACTGGGAACCCAGTCTTCTAGCCATCTTAATTTAGTCCTTGTCAAAGTGGGTCAGATTCATACGCTTCCAACACTATATGGCTATATTTTCCTTCCTTGAACCCATGACATCTTTACCGAATAATGGAAACACCTGGAATAATACAGAGCTATTAAAATCCTATTCTTTACACTACAGAAAACAGCCCCACCAGCCATGATCATTCTCAGCACTGCAGTGACACTGACTGACATGGTGGTGGCGAGTGTGTTAGTAGTGTGTGTTGCGCTGGTGGTACAATTAAATCAGAGACAGCAGTGCTGCTGGAGTGCTTAAACCAGAGAGACCTCAGTGTCTGAGAATAAAGGTAAAAGGTAAAGGTGCACGTATTCGTCACTGTACAGTGTGGACTGTACAGCGAAATGTGTCCTCCGCATTTAACCCATCTGGTAGTGAACACACACTCACACACACACACGTGTTAGGGGCAGTGAGTACACACACACACCCAGAGCGGTGGGCAGCCAACTCCAGCGCCCGGGGAGCAGAGAGGGTAAAGGGCCTTGCTCAAGGGCCCAACAGTGGCAGCTTGCCGAGCCCGGGAATCGAACCTACAACCCTGTTATCGATATCCCGGCGCTCTAACCGCTGAGCCACCACTGCCCACCACTGGAATAGTCCAGCAACCAGAGATATCCAGCCAGCAGTGTTATGTGGAAATCGTCCTGTGGTCACTGATGAAGGACTAGAAGTTGACCAACACAACCAAACTGTACAGCAACAGATACAGAGCTTCTGTCTCTGACTTTACCTTCATCTACAAGGTGGACCAACTAGGTAGGAGTGTCTAATAGAGAGTGGACAGTGAGTGGACAGACACAGTGTGTTTAAACACTCCAGCAGCACTGCTGCGTCTGATCCACTCGTACCACCAGCGCAACACTAATACACACACTACCATGCTAGTCAGTGTCAATGCAGTGCTGAGAATGACCCACCACCCAAAAAACACTACAGTCTGCTTTGTGTTGGTCAGTCCTGTGGGGTCCTGACCATTGAAAAAGAGGGTGAAAAAAGGCTAATAACAAAGTAGGCAGAGAAACAGGTGGATACATTCTGGAATTATAAAACTACTGTGCTCCTATATGGTCAGTGGAGCTGATTTAATGGGCAGAGTTCATAATCATAATATTCGGATATGTCTGTGCATACTTATTGGTAATGTGGGTCTAAAAGCATTGCTTGGCCCGTCTCTGAGAATCTGAGAGCATGTGTGGCTGTGTGCATTCCCCTTCAGGAAAAAGATCGCAGCAGAATCCCCTTCTTGAACCGTCTGTTACTGACCGCAGATGGGGCTCCACATCTGGCCGCCACCCTTCCACTCCACATCAAAGACCCGGCTGGACCTAGGCACACAGGTGGCTTACTAATACCATTCACCCCAGCCCACCCCAGTCCACAGAAACCCCATATTACCCCAGCCTACGGAACTCCAGATCACCCCATCCTGCAGCTATGAGACATTTAGAGGCCGGGACGTGCGGTGGCACCCTGAAGCGAGGTGTTTTAGCAGCCATTGTTGCTGTTGGCCACTGTATCCTGCACTGCTGCTGCTCTGGGTCTGATGGTTGTCTCTGAGTTTGTGTCTCCAGGGCAGCGTTCACTTTAGAGAGGGGGCTTGACGTAAAGCAATTCATCATTGCTTCTGAGGCACCGCATTATTCAGTGAGCTCATCCATCACGAGCAGCAGCAGAGGGTAGAGTAGGGAGCATCAGTGAACAACTAGATCATGCAGTCTGCAGAAGAGATGGTGATGCCAATTCAAACAGAACTTGCAGACCTGAGACATATCATCTAGCCCATTCCCTAAAAATGCACTGTTTCTATATACATATAATACATTACATCAACATAATTAGTGCTTAAAGTAAACCGAAAGACAGAATTCTGTGGATGTAATATATGGTATTCACGTAGATATTGAAAGTCTTCTTAAGCCTGTAGAAAATCCTGGATTTTACATCTAGCATGTGTAGACATTCTGTCCAAGTTACTGATTTATCTATAAAAAGCTCAATCTAAACATAGCCTACTGAAACACACATCTGGACCTCCAACAAAGACGTTCCTCTGACTTAACACAGTACATCCGAAGAGTCAGTCCAGCCACTTGAATAATGACCACATGGATGTTTCATTTCCTGTGCACACAGATGCAGATTTCAAATTCACGTTCAAGTTTAGATCTGGTTCACTGCCAGTGGGATAAACCCCACATGCTTTGTGAGTTCTTCAGTCATCTTGCTAATCCAGCACTTACATATATGGGATTTAATGGGGCCTAAAATGTTGGTCCAAATCCAAATTTAACCCAAGAGCATTTTATTCATGTGAAACTTGAACCGAATTGCATCCCCACAAAAATTGGCCTAAACTCAGCTGTTGCCCAACAAATAAAATATGTCTGAACCCGACAGTAGCTCAAAAAAACCTAGTTTACACTACTGCCTCAAACACTACTACAGTATAAGAATAGTCTGTTCAAACTCGAGTGTAGCCCAACTAAATTCTGTCTAAGGTCAAATGTATCTTGGGAAAATTCCATCTAAACTCAATTGTAGACCAACAAGATTCTGTCTAAATTTGACTGCAGTGCAATAGAAGTCTGTCTAAACTTGAGCCAGACTAAATTCTGTCTATACTCAACTGTAACCCAACTCTAGTTTGTTTAAACTCGACTGAAGCCCAACAATAGTGTCTAAACTCAACTTTCGCCCAACAACAGTCTGTCTAAACTCGACTGTTCCCAACAAATCTGTCTGAACTCAAATGTAGCCCAACAATGGTCTGTGTAAACTCGACTGTTCCCAACAAATCTGTCTAAACTCAACTGTAGCCCAACAATAGTGTCTAAACTTAACTTTCGCCCAACAACAGTCTGTCAAAACTCAACTGTTCCCAACAAATCTGTCTGAACTCAAATGTAGCCCAACAAATCTTTCTAAACTCGACTGTTCCCAACAAATCTGTCTAAACTCGACTTTAGCCCAACAAATCGGTCTAAACTCGACTTTAGCCCAACAAATCTGTCTAAACTTGACTGTAGCCCAACAACAGTCTGTCTAAACTCGACTGTAGCCCAACAAATGTAGCCCAACAAATCTGTCTAATTTCAACTGTAGCCCAACAAATCTGTCTAAACTCGACTGTAGCCCAACAAATCTGTCTAAACGTAACTTCAGCCCAACAAATCTGTCTGAACTCAAATGTAGCCCAACAAATCTGTCTAATTTCAACTGTAGCCCAACAACAGTCTGTCTAAACTCAAATTTAGCCCAACAAATCTGTCTAAACTCAACTGTAGCCCAAAAGTCCGCTTTACTCACATTTAGCCAGAAAAATAAAATCCATCTAAACTCGACTAAATGCTTTATGAAACACAATCTTTAACGTACAGTAGCTCTGAGTGGATATCTCAGGCATTGACCCAGTTTAACAAAGAAAGAATACATCAAAAGCTTGACCACTCACTGGAAGATAATGCCAGAATTGATCAGTGTTATCAGTATTTCAGAGCACAAAATCTCAAACTGAGTAGAAATCCTGGCACTGTCTGCTCTAAAAAATTATTATTTGGAAGCAGACTAGAATCTGAATCAGATCCTCACCTGCATCCGGCCTGCGCTCTCAACTGGATTCAGAACAGAAAACGAATCCTTAGAGAATGCAGGAACAAACGTCAAAGAACTGGAGCTCACAAGGACACTGAAACACACTTCTCTCTTCCTTCCTTCATTTTTGCATAATAAGGTATTAGACCTAGATAAAGAAACTAAATCTATCTTAATGTGTTTTTTTACCCTTGATATTTTGCACAGACCTGTCAGTGCGCCCAGGCCTCAGTTCCACGCTCCTAAATAATTTGGCATTGATTTCGGTGTACTCAACAGTTAATAACCCTTTAGTGACTACATTAGTGATGTTTTATTGGTACAATGTAGGATTAGGTTATACATGTCTAAATTACAACATAGGACAGAATAGTCATGAATGGTTCATCCATCCATTTACTACCATCCACTTTTCTCTAGTCAGGGTCGCAGTGGCTCCTACCCAGCCACACAATCATTGGCCCCAATAAAGGAATACACCCTGGACAGGGTGCCAGTCCATCGCAGGTCATAATATAGATACAAAGAATAGTTCAGTATATGATAATTCACAGCATACTACATACTGAGATAGAATATATACGCAGCAGTTTAAAGCTTTACAACATACATCCATGCATACACTGTCAGAGCTGACTAACCTATGGATCCACATGACTACTAGATCAGGCAGGAGAGGACGTTTCAGCAAAGTATTTGGATGGAGATGGCCTTTGGCAGTTCGCTTCAATATGAGCCTGATTATTAACTAATTCCAACTATTTAATTGTATTCAAATTTTATTTTAGACAAAATTTTGATTTCTGAATTTCTACTATTAATATTATGTATTTTTTATGTAATTTTATTATTTTATTAGAAGAAACAGGAGGAAAACAAGTTCCCATGCAACTAATGCAGTTACTACATGCTGGATTTTCTTTTTTTATGATCCAAACAGTTGTCCAGTGTTCTAAAAGTACTGACCCATCCCATCACACACTTAGAAAAGGGTACTGTAGCGTAATCCATCATGTCAACAACAACATATCGTCATATTGCCCACCCCTACATAGCACAGACAGTGACAGAGCTTTCAGTGAATCAAACAACAAACAGTGAAGTCCGGTAACCTGACACTGACCTTATACTGTAGTAGCCTTCAGGGCAGATTCATGCTAAAGACACTGTGATCCAGACTGAGCTTCCTACTCCTCACCCGCTAATGTGAATGGGCTCTTTATCCCTGGCACCAGTGACACAGGCCGCTGTGGGAGTTTAATTGCCTTTGCGCCTTCACTGCCAGGCCCACGCTACATATTTCTGACCTGCTGCAATTTGTTTGCTTGAATATTGCCGTCTGAGTCAATAGCTGGTCTTGGCTGACTGCAGCTGAGAAGACAACACTTCAGTCCTATTACACATAGATTTTTAAAATTACCTTCAAAGTAAACTTACCTTCAGGACAAGGATCAGTAATACTGCCATGTAATACAATAGCCTTTATTCATTGCCTCAGTGTTTCCCAATCCCAGTCCAGTAATCCAGCTGTACAGGAGTTTCCCTGCTCGAACACACCTGACTCAACTGATCACGCAATTCACAAACACTTCATCATGGGTCTGTCAGAACAGGAACAGGAACGTGTACTGAATGGGCGCACCGATGCTGGGAAATACTGAGCTACATCTCCACCACAATGGTTTTCAAAGGAAGCAGTTTAACGGCCAGGTGTGGCCTGTTCCCTACTCATCTTGTGCCAGTTTTTTGAGTTGATGACGAGTGTTGAATTTGCATAATTGTTCATGGGAACTCTCACTATTTAGTCATAAGGGATGTTGGTGCAAGTGACAGAGGCCTTCAAGAAGCCTAAAAAACTTAACAAACCCTTCAGAGAGTCAGCAGAAACTTTTAGGAGCGGCCAAATCAAGTCTAGTTTTGCAGGGCCGCCACTCGCAGCACAGGATCATCGACATGGCGTTACCGATGTTAACGTTGCAAAAGCAATGAAAACACTGCAGTAGCGATGCTGGGTGAGGCCGGTGGCCGGCACAGTAGCAAGGAAAATGCTGCGATAGCAATGCTAACACCACAATAGCGATGCTAACACTGCATTAATAATGCTGGGCGGGGCAGCCGGTGTCGTGACACATCCTATCCCCCCGGACACATCTTATCCCCTCTGAAGTCATCTTACAGGAGGACCATTTAGGACCCAATACGTTAGCCAGCCGATGTAGCTAGCATGCTACTCGTTAGCCAGTCGAGCTGATCCCCCTTCGATTGTATTAGCAGCCGAGCTAATACAATCATGTGTCATGACACCGGCTAGCACAGTAGCGATGATAATGCTGCCGTGGCAATATTAACACCATGCTAGCAATCCTAATACCACAGTACTGCTGCTAATGCTGCAGCAGCATTGCTAATGCCACGATACCGATGAAAAAAATGTGGTGACGATGCTGGGTGGGGCCTCCGGCTAGCACGGTAGCAGTGCTACCATCGCAATAGCACTGCTAACACCACAATAGCAATACTGACACCACAGCAGCGATGCTAATGCAACAGTAGCCCAGTAGGCCAGAGCGCTAATGAAACCTTGAGGCTAATAATCATTCTGTGAATATGATATAATAATTAGGTATATGAAGAATGCTATTATTTAATAATCAGAATCTGAAATTGCAGTTGTTACAGTTGCAACCGTTTGTGTAAGAATAAAGACTCTATAAAATAAACACACTATATATATATATATATATATATATATATATATATATATATATATATATCATATGAATTCAGGTGTCATAGTGGTAATAACTGTGATAATAAATATGCACCCGAGTTATTGCACATATATTAAATTGATTGAAGTACAGCACTATTATTATTGTACATATGAACAGTATTATGTAAGTATTGCACAGCTGAACCATAGTGTCACACACTGAGGGAGGAGTTGTAGAGTTTGATGGACACAGGTAGGAATGACCTCCTGTGGCGCTCTGTGGTGCATTTCGGTGGAATGAGTCTTGACCTGCTCCAGTGTCTCATCATTGTGTTGTAAAGTGGGTGATATTAATGTCTTGGGGTGCCAAAAAACTCAAAATCTAAAACATCTAGAAAAAAAAAGGGCGGCGCGCCCAGCTGTTTCTTCATTGTACTCGTAATGGTGAAACGTGTGGACTTTCTATAAAGTAGAAACTACAGAGGACACTACGCTTAAGTAACGCTTCCTCGCTGCTGTGCTTCTGTGTAAGACTGGGAAATGGAGAGTTCAGGGACAGGCTCTCTAACTCTCACACTGGAGTGATTTCTAAACTGGATGTGATGAAACTGATCTGCTGGGCTAATGGACAGTGTGTCTCTCGCTGCTCAGAGGAAATAGATGTGAAAGAGAAGCCAGGAAGCAGGACATGCTCTCTGCGTGCGGCTCGCCGGAATGTGCGGAGGCCTAATGACTGTAAAGCAGTTTGAGGCAAGAAGCAGCTTAGGCTCTTCGGCTTCTACGCAGTTTCTCCTGCTGACCATACGACCCATCCTGCAAATGCATGCATAAAGAACACTGTTCAGCTGGACTAGATATAAAGGACTCTCACCGAAACCCCAGTTTAAAAAATGATGCAATGCAAAATTATCCAATTATGCGATATGGACAAAAGTATTGGGACACCAGCTCATTCACTGTTTCTTCTGAAATCAGTTTTCTGAAATCAATCAACTCTATCTGCTGTCCAGGGAAGAAGAAGGCATACTAGATTTTGGAAGAGCACTGCTGTGAGGATTTGATTGCATTTAGCAAAATGAGGGTTAGTGAGGTCAGAATGTTGAATGATCATCCCCCCACCTCATCCCCAACTCAGACTGTAAGATGAACTGCCCTAATGTGCGACACTGACACTACCTAATGTTGGACACCTCAGTGTAGGGGTGTGTCTAAGTTGCATACTGCTCACTAGTAGCTCCTCCCCCTTCCAGGCGTGAGTTGTTCTGCCCTGTTTTGTGCCCATCTAACCTATACTCACTCGTTAACAGTATAAAAGACACCTGCCCACAACCTCAAACAGTCACACTCCAAACTCCACTATGGTGAAGACCAAAGAGCTGTCGAAGGACACTAGAAACAACACTGTAGACCTGCACCAGGCTGGGAAGACTGAATCTGCAATAGGCAAGCAGCTTGGTGTGAAGAAATCTACTGTGGGAGCAATATGAAAATGGGAGACCTACAAGACCACTGCTAATCTCCCTCCATCAGGGGCTCCACGCAAGATCTCAGCTCGTGGGGTCAAAATGATCACAAGAACGGTGAGCAAAAATCCCAGAACCACACGTGGGGACCTAGTGAATGACCTCCAGAAAGCTGGGACCAACGTTACAAAGGCTACCGTCAGTAACACACTACGCCGCCAGGGACTCAGATCTTGCAGTGCCAGACGTGTTCCCCTGCTTAAGCCAGTACATATCCGGGCGTGTCTGAAGTTTGCTAGAGAGCATTTGGATGTTCTGGAAGAGTATTGGGAGAATGTCTTATGGTCAGATGAAACCAAAGTAGAACTGTTTGGTACAAACACAACTCGTTGTGTTTGGAGGAGAGTGAATGCTGAGTTGCATCCAAAGAACACCATACCAACTGTGAAGCATGGGGGTGGCAGCATCAGGCTTTGGGGCTGTTTCTCTGCAAAGGGACTAGGGCGACTGGTCCGTGTACATGAAAGAATGAACGGGGCCATGTATTGTGAGATTTTGAGTGCAAACCTCCTTTCATCAGCAAGGGCATTGAAGATGAAACGTGGCTGGGTCTTTCAGCATGACAATGATCCCAAGCACACTGCCAGGGCAACAAAGGAGTGGCTTCGTAAGAAGCATTTCAAGGTCCTGGAGTGGCCTAGCCAGTCTCCAGATCTCAACCCCATAGAAAACCTTTGGAGGGAGTTGAAAGTCTGTGTTGCCCGCCGACAGCCCCAAAACATCACTGCTCTAGAGGAGATCTGCATGGAGGAATGGGCCAACATACCAGCAACGGTGTGTGCCAACCTTGTGAAGACTTGCAGAAAACGTTTGACCTCTGTCATTGCCAACAAAGGATATATAACAAAGTATTGAGATGAACTTTTGTTATTGACCAATATCTTATTTTCCACCATTATTTGCAAATACATTCTTTAAAAATGTATATATATGTGTGTGTGTTTCTTTGTGAAAGTGTGTGTGTAATTCTGATTCTTTGAACTCATACAATTGAATGATGGGTCACTCTGTTTGTGTTTGTGATCACATGACATACTCATGATGACAGAGTCCTTCTGAAATGGGATATGAAGGATGAGCAGAGCGAGTCTTTCCTGACCACATTAATGCAGCTTAATGGAAAAGCTGGCTCCTCCTGGACCTTCCATTAGCTCTCAATGTGTACAATAACACAGGCTAACTGACTCATTAAACTGACCTTTCTAACTTCATCAGAATACAAAACAAACCACTCCTTCTTCCAGTCTGTAACAGAATGTCTTACTGTCTGCTTTCCACACACAGTAAGAGCCCAACCAACCACACTGCACACACACAGTTCTGCCTAAAGATTAGAAACATTACAATAAACCCATATAAACATAAAGTCAGCAGTCAGTGAGAGTGTATACCTGTAATTAACTCTATATAACATTAGAATAAACCCAAATAAACATAAAGTCAGTGGTCAGTGAGTGTCTACCTGTAATTAACTTTATATAACATTAGAATAAACCCAAATAAACATAGTCAGTGGTCAGTGATAGTGTCTACTTGTAATTAACTCTATATAACATTAGAATAAACCCAAATAAACATAAAGTCAGTGGTCAGTGAGAGTGTCTACCTTTAAAACTCTATATAACATTAGAATAAACCCAAATAAACATAAAGTCAGTGGTTAGTGAGAGTGTCTACCTGTGTTTAACTCTATATAACATTAGAATAAACCCCAATAAACATAAAGTCAGTGGTTAGTGAGAGTGTCTACCTGTGTTTAACTCTATATAACATTAGAATAAACTCAAATAAACATAAAGTCAGTGGTCAGTGAGAGTGTCTACCTTTAAAACTCTATATAACATTAGAATAAACCCAAATAAACATAAAGCCAGTGGTCAGCGAGAGTGTCTACCTTTAAAACTCTATATAACATTAGAATAAACCCAAATAAACATAAAGTCAGTGGTCAGTGAGAGTGTCTACCTGTAATTAACTCTATATAACATTAGCATAAACCCAAATAAACATAAAGCCAGTGGTCAGTGAGAGTGTCTACCTTTAAAACTCTATATAACATTAGAATAAACCCAAATAAACATAAAGTCAGCAGTCAGTGAGAGTATCTACCTGTAATGAACTCTATATAACATTAGAATAAACCCCAATAAACATAAAGCCAGTGGTCAGTGAGAGTGTCTACCTGTAATTAACTCTATATAACATTAGAATAAACCCCAATAAACATAAAGCCAGTGGTCAGTGAGAGTGTCTACCTGTAAAACTCTATATAACATTAGAATAAACCCAAATAAACATAAAGTCAGTGGTCAGTGAGAGTGTCTACCTGTAATTAACTCTATATAACATTAGCATAAACCCAAATAAACATAAAGCCAGTGGTCAGTGAGAGTGTCTACCTTTAAAACTCTATATAACATTAGAATAAACCCAAATAAACATAAAGTCAGCAGTCAGTGAGAGTGTCTACCTGTAATTAACTCTATATAACATTAGAATAAACCCAAATAAACATAAAGCCAGTGGTCAGTGAGAGTGTCTACCTGTAAAACTCTATATAACATTAAAACTATAAAATTTGAATTACTGGTCACAGAAATAGTCATTTATTAGATGCTGGACAGTACTATACATTAGACTGAATAGGCTGTAACAATACACTTGTATTTCTGCAGTTGTGAGGACCTGCAATTACATTTACTGCATTTCACTGATACTCTTATCCAGACTTCCATCTGAGTCATGTAACACAGGACGGACAATGTAGTTGGAGTAGGAGTCTTGCTCAAGGACTCTTACTGGGTTTAAGGTGAGGTCTGGCCAGGGACTAAACTCTATAAATATATAAATAAAGTCTATGACAGGGAGGCCAGTGCTTTTACCCACCAAATACACTAAAACGGCCACTGCTGGGTGTTAATTGGACCCTCATTCTGTAATACACGACTGTGCTGCCCTGTACTGCCCTGTACTGCCGATGCAGAGTTCAAGCTCCCTCCACTTTAATGTTCTGTTATTTTGTTGTTGCTTTAAGAAATTTCAAGTCATTTCTGATCACAAACACCACAAGAGCTCCATTAGGGGCTGGCGAGGTCCACCACACCCCAGGCCGGTTTTAATGCATTTTAAATGACATATTCTGCTCTGCTCACTTTTTCTCTGGTTAATGTCTATGATTGATTTTTCTGATATAGGAGACACCTCTCTCTTCGACTGCAGAAAAAAGCAGAAGGAAGGCCTCTTATCTGCCCATTAACAGCCTGACTGAGTACGAGAATGAATGCGCTGCAGTGAATGTGCACTTTATTGCATTTAATCACTACGATATTATTTGTCTTATAGCTATAGCTGAGGATATGCTGACACCAAAACGTCTTTGTTTTTTCTTTATTACACGAATTAATATGCTATATTAAACTGATTACTGACTGCTATTGACCTTAAGATCAACAAGCAGGTTTAGTTCTGGGGTATTTCTAACTCAGCGCTGCACTTTCACTGTAAAAACAGTGTATCTGTATCCAGATAGCAGAGGATTCTGGCCTGTGTTCCGCCCGGGTAAGTCACTTACGGGTCAACCATGGTAATGGCAATTATGTATAGTGGGCCAAAACTAACCCACAAACTCTGTAGCACACAGTTATGATTTGACATGGACTTTTTTAACTCTGAGCCACATGTCAAAGTCATGGCCATTATCCCATGGTGTTATATGGGCCAGAACTGGGCCATGAGTTGTGAATCGCTTCACGCCAAACCCACTGTGAATGACTATTTACATCTTAATGACTATCGTAATTTTAATTATTTATATTATTATTATTATTATTATTATTAATTTTAAATAAATTGTATTTTTGTAAACCTCTACACTGCATTTAATTGTATTAGTGGTTTGACAGCTCCCTCTAGTGGTGGAAATGTTTAACACGCCCCTTTGTGTAATTACAGCTTTATTAAAGTATGTGATTATTATGAATATTTGATATCCTTCAGTAATCAAATACATTTAATATCTGCTGTTTTGGATCACAGAAATGCAAACAGCACACTTCTATGAGAATGATGTATCTGTTTTAATAGGGGGACAGTGGACAATGGACAATTGGACCTATCACTAAAAGACAGGCGCTTTTTAATATGCTATCAGTAAAATGCAAATAATATAAAATATAAATATCAAATAAAATAAAGAGGTTCCATAAGTAATTAATGTCCAATACCGATAAGACTGTGGTACCATTCCGTGAACACAACTCACCCACATACAGCAGAGCAGAAACACCCAACAGGTTATCTGCCCCCACCCTTACTGGAGGCATTTGTTTGGGGTAAAAACATACAGGGGTTTAAATGAGTAACGTGTGAAACAAAAGATTTAACAGTGCCCTAATTTCATAACTATATTACTTATTATATTATTGCACTATACCTTTACCTTTACCTTTACCCGAAGGTATTTATTAGTAAAGGCAGATTTCCTCCTTTTCCCACACACTGGCATCACACCTGCATGGTGGTGGAGTTTAGGAGCCCTGTGATAGGGCCTGAGGACATGTTTTGGGCGTGTCTCATTTCTGCCCTTCTTTCGTTGACTTGCCCTAGCAATCTTAGAGGTGCCCTAGACTGGAAAACTGTTTACCTTGGCATAGTTGAATAATGAGAATTTGGTACATGGAAGTGACATACTATTAAAAAAATAAATAAAAAGCAAGACCGATGTAAGACAGCTGTACATCAGGCAATTTCCAAAACCCCAAAACGGCTTGTAACACTACTCATGATATTTACACCCTACAAAATTTACATCGCTATATGCAGCCCATGACAGTCACAGCTACTTCCAGGGAATATGGAATATAATAAATATAGCTGAGCGTGTAAACCACTGTGCTGCAAGTGAAGGAAGGCCACTGCATATATATATATACATATGTGTGTGTGTGTGTGTGTGTATCTATACAATCTCTTTAGCTAGCCAACCCAATAATGTGCCCAGAGAGGACAGCATCACTACATGACTTGGGGATTCTCAATACAGTAGTACTAACTAGGCAAGTGCATTCAGGGATATTTGGTCATTCAAGGCCCACACAAGGCACATCCTGATGCGTCCTGATGCGTCCTCTAGGCTTGGCTATGCTGTCATGAGCTGCCGATGTGCCTTTAACCACCCATTAAACGCAGAGCTCTGTGTTTTTCCACCACAAACCCATAATAAACGGGAAATCAGCATGTTATATTCGGAGGCAAAATAACAGGGTTGTAAGTAGGCCTGTAAACCTTTCCACATGTAAGCATTTCTCGTAACGTCGTAATGTTTCGACGTAATGTTTCTAAACAGCCTTAAACCAACACAGTCACATTATTATATGATTTATAAAATACAAGTCATAACCTCTGAGAACTTGTGAGCAAATCTAGAGTGAAATTCAAGGACACTTGATGTTGTCTACTTCCAGGGAAGGGGTAATGTTTTTAGTTCTGTCTGTTTATGTATTGTTGTAGTGTGCAGTGGGGATTATAAATGCTTTATTTGAAACTTTTAACTATTTATTTATTTTATTTTACACATGAGAAGTGTATAAAAAAAAAAATATTAAAGCAACTATGAACTGTGCCTAGTTCCACTAGCTAAGCACACTACCTAGTACACTAGTACGCGTGTTGGAACGCGCCCTAGGAGTCCTTTCCCATTGCCTGAACGGAATCCCCAGGTCCTCCCAGCCAGCCCGTGCGAGGCCAGCTGTCACTGTACCGACTTTCATTCATTTTCTTCGGTTCTGCGAGATCTCGACTTCGGTGCAAACATGTTCGAGGAGGCGAGCGAAGTGTTTGACAACATGTTCAAGTCCTCTTTCCCGCTGACTCTGTCGTTTATAGTGTTTTTACCGGCTGTGCTGATCCTCGTCTCTCCGCTTCCAGCAGAAGCGGCTCACGAATTCACGGTTTACCGCATGCAGCAGTACGACCTGCAGGGACAGAACTACGGTACACACCCGCACAGATTCACCGCTACCCTTTCAGCCATCTGCCTCCATTATTACACGGGTAGCAGAACAGCCCGTGTGGCGGCGCAGGCTGAGAAATCAGGGCTTTTACGCTGGGCAGCTATGGAGTCAGCTAGATAGCTAAGTTAGCTAGGCTAGTGCTAGCTAGCTACGAAGACTGGTGTCGAGAAGAGGCGTGAAATTGACATTTTCTTTAAAAATTGCGGGATTTTCTTGTTCTAACTCACCTAATTCATCTCCTGGAGGCATTGGCTAATGATTTAAATTAAACCTGACGTGTTAAAGGCCTCCAATTATTCGTTTTCTTGCATTTTAGTTGGAAGCCCATTGATTCATGTAGATAGCGCTAGCTCTCACTAACAGGCTGCTTTCCCATTTTCCCGATCTTATCATTTTTAATTTTGATCAATTTTTATCTTTTAACACCTTAAAGATGCCTTAAAGACTGATATATGTAAATGAGGTCTGGCTAAATTAATAAATTAATTAATATATGTAAATATATATATATATATTTTTTTTTAAACTCACAAATTATTAAAACTAATTCAGTCAGACCGTTTTGCAGCTAATTTACACAGAAACTGTACATTTAAATACATTTACTCTTTATTTTTAATTAAAGAAGTCTTTTAGTGATTTATGATCTGAGCCCTTTTAAATGAGCCCTGAATCCACAGACCCTTAAAGGGCTCCTCTCATGGCAAACTGATTTTCCTAACTTTATTAAAGTGGAAGTTTGCAGTAAAATGTTGTTAAAGTATAAAATGTATCATCTATTGTTTTTCTGATAAAAAAAAAAACACAGCGTATTTGCATATCTCCGCCTATTCAGCCTACCACAGTTTGGCTCCGCCCACTCACACTGCAGTCCTCAGGCGCGTTTCAGCTCTGAGCGCCTTTTGAATGAGGCGCAGCCAATCAGGGCAGAGATCATTTAGCCTGTAACCCTCTTGAAGCTGCAGGCAGGAGCTGCTTTTTGACCATGAAATCACATAAATGTTGTAAGCGATAAAGGGAATGAAATTTCAAGTGAAATAAAATGATATCGAATGCAACAAAATAGAAATATGGATAAAAATGGAGTACTCAGTTCCTGTAGCTGCTCTGTATACTGCGTAAATAACTGTGGATGAATGGACCGATAGAAATGTTCAAAAATAACTTATTTTACATTGATTTACATTGAATGTTAAGCAGGTTTTCGCCATTTTGGAGATGCATGTTTTTCATTGGACAGCAATAATATACTCCATTTACCTATGTGGTTATAGAGCCTCTATAAATAATTGCTAAGTACGTAGACTTGTGTCATGTGGTTGGTGTGGTGCAACAGATAGCACTACTACTACCAGCCAGTAAGCTACCACACCATGTGGGAGACTGGGGTTCGATTCCCAGTCTGGGTGACTATGCTGCGCTACACCAATAAGAGTCCTTGGGCAAGACTCCTAACACTACATTGGCCCACCGCTGTAATACGAGTTACCTTGTAAGTCGCTCTGGATTAGAGCGTCTGCTAAATGCCATAAATGTAAATGTAAATGGCCCTGATATTAATATTATTCGACTCGTCCTCCTCCTTGACTGAACTGATTTTTTTTTTCCTTTATTAATATTTTTTATATTTTCCTAGGCTCAAGAAATGCCATTCTGAACACAGAAGCTCGTACTGTGGAGGCGGAGGTGCTGAGCCGCCGCTGTGTGATGATGCGACTCGCTGACTTCTCTTATGAGAAGTATCAGAAGGCGCTTCGGCAGTCTGCCGGAGCCGTCGTCATCATCCTCCCTAAGAACATGTCCACTATGCCACAGGACATCGTACAAGTAAGAAATCACTAATTACTCTGGGTTATTATTAGGAACTGAGGCAGATTAAAATGATGACTATCAAAAAGACATGTTTATCCTGCTAGTGTGCTCAATTGGCCTTGAGCACAGATCATCACATCATATCATGTACTGTATCATTAAGAGACAAGCTGTAGCTGTATCTCGATATAATGACTTTTGCCACCTTCGAAACGTCTACCTGTTCATCAGCAAGCGGGACAAAATAATATTGACCAATAATATCATGTTTAACCTCTCCGCCCAAAACCGTTATTTATCATGGAGTGTAAAAACACTCGGCTAAGTCAGAGACCCTCTTTGATAACATGTTCCTCTTGAAATACGTCATTATGTGGAAGAAATAAATGCCAGGGCTACTAGGGACATATGGGATGAGTTACAATATTCTAGCTAAAATACATAAGATTACCCCAGTTTTCTTTTAATTTATTGATAACAGACAGTTGTGCAAGTTACAGTTTGTTTCACCTAGTGCTGTATAGCGCCCTCTTGAGGTAGCTAATATAGCCTGTGGTGGTAAACGTTGTTTACATTACGCATGTTTAGTGTGTTTCCACACTAAACACACGCCCACCCATAAACGCTGACGCATCGCCCTCGTCTGATGAATTCCATGTCCTTGCCCTCACCCCCCGTAGTTTCCTGAGTTGAAATAAGCTGTTAAAGTGAATAGAGATAAAAACAAGCATCAAAACACTCTTTCTACACGCGACAGCAAGGTTGAGAGAGATGGTGGAGTAGTGCGGGGAGGGGGCAACAAGACTACAGTTACCACAGCAATACTCCTAAACCACTACAGTTCCCACAGTACCAAGCAAATCCAACAGCTCACAGCTTAAGGTTTTCTCTTAAATGACTGTATTTACCCTAATAGTGCTCTCCTTGCGACTGATGCCTGTCCTGTGATGGTTCAGTATGACTACTTGTACCATTATGCTTGTACCCTAGCTCTGACTCCAGTAATTTCACACCAAACAGGGAATGTCTCATGGATTTTTGGGATGACTTTGTGTGTAACTTTCTGCGGTTAGAGAAAACACCTTGCAGTTATGCTTGTGTTGAATGTGGTCAGAATTAGCCTCTGCTTCTGCCCACCTCCTAACGTGACCTAAGGCTTTTAAGTACACCCTGGGTGTGTCAGGTGAAAAATGCACGGTGCTGATGCATGGTGTTAACAGCCTCATTATGTCTGTATGACGCATGTTTTCAGGACCTACAGATGCTCTGATGTGTGTAAGCATGTTAGCCTCATTTGTGTGAGTTCAGATCTTTAATTGTTTTGTAGCAGTTTATGGAGCTGGAGCCGGAACTTCTGGCCACCGAGACCATCGTTCCTGTGTACTTTGCGCTGGAAGATGATGAACTGCTGTCCATATACTCACAGACGCAGGCGTCGTCCTCCTCTCAAGGGTCCTCATCAGCAGCTGAAGGTACAGGGGCTTGAATTTGAGGAAAACTTGTTGTTTTTATGTGTTTATTTTTATTTTTTAAAGTTACACTTTTGAGTTCACTACCCCCCCCCCAGCCTCTATCACCCAGCCTCTATCACCCAGCCTCTATCACCCAGCCTCTATCACCCAGCCTCTATCACCCAGCCTCTATCACCCAGCCTCTATCACCCAGCCTCTATCACCCAGCCTCTATCACCCAGCCTCTATCACCCAGCCTCTATCACCCAGCCTCTATCACCCAGCCTCTATCGTAGTTGTAAAAATCTCAGGCTCTATCATTTATTATATTGATATTTGATTATTTATAAAGTTACTGGTCATTCTTAAAGCTGGTAGGTCACTTTTTGGCATTAGATTTTCCCACGTTTTTCTAATCTGTACTTTAAATGTTTGAGCCACTTGAATTCAACACTGTGGCTCAGAATTCCAGCTGAAACTGTGAAGATATGATTGTTTTCTAGTACCTGTAATTCAGGTCATGCTGATGAGATCTGTGCTATAAATGATGCGCCTTCATCCTCAGCTTGTGTTAAACGAATATCACGCTGTTGGCTCTCTGTTTCTGATGTGAATTCCAACCTCTCACGTCTTTTCTTTCCACCAGTGCTGCTGCACTCAGCCACAGCCAACGGGTTTCAAATGGTGACCAGTGGAGCTCAGAGCAAGGCTGTGAGTGACTGGGCCATTACCAGCCTAGAGGTGAGCTTCCCTCCTTGTCTGCAGTTTACACCAGGGGTTCCCCGAGTGCAGTTTTCTTATTGTGGCATTATTTAATTTGATATCAGCGTATTAACATAATTAATGTGCGACATGTAAAAATGTAGGTTTTACATTAAAATATTGGTAAATGTTGCAGCTATAGAGACAAAATTCTCCAGCCACAATAAAGCTGGTAGTGAGTATCGCATGTGTATAGAATTAGGTTAAATGAATTACAATACACCTATTTTGGTTATAATAATTTTTATAATAATTTTACCTTTATCTTTCTTATTGTTATTCCTAGATATGGGTCTGTTCTCTATTACACTGACCAGTCAGATTGTTTGTGTTCAAATGAAGATATAGGCATATTTTCACTTAGACTAGATAATCAAACTCTCTATATATGAGTCCTCTTTGTCACGCTTACAGTTGGTCCAAACTGCGGCAGCTAGGCTAGTAACTTTCCCAGGAAAAGGGAAAGCATCCTGTACTGGCCTCCCTTCCCTGGTTTCCAGTCAAATATAGAATTGGTTTAAAGATTTTATTGTTTTAGATGACATCTCTGACATCTTGACATCTTTGAATCCGTTGCTTTTAGCCACTCCGTATTCTCGGTTGAAATCTAAAATCTAGAAGGTGACCAAGCATTTTCTGTATGTGGAATAGTTTACATTATAAGCTTGTCGCTAAAATTGATGCTTTTCAGTCAAATCTGAAAACCTAAATAAACTACATTTTATTTAGTTTTATTTTATTTAGATTTATATAATCTAGTTTATAGTTTTTGTTGTCTTTATATCATTGTTTATTTTAATTGTACAGCACTTTGGTTGGCTTTTAAAGTCTCTAAATGTGCTTTAGAAATACAGATTGACTTCTGTAATAGACATATTTCATAGCTGTACAATTATTTATGGCATTGGAGAAAGTGTGGACATTTCCATACATACAATTATTAACTAATTGTCACAAACTAGAGAAATGTAATATTTATTGATTTATTTCAGGTGTGCAGATGCTCATAAAATTCATAAAAGTACTTAGTCAGTAACAGTGCCTCCAGACTTTGACTCTGAGACTTTGTTCCACTGAGGCTTAACTAGGTCAGTCCAGCAGCAGAAACCCACTCCGTCTGCTCTGTTACAGGTGCAGGGGTTAGGGTGCAAGAAATTTTAAGGAGCCGTTTTTTCAAACTCTTAGATTAAGGCTAATCCTGGACAGGAACACTTTTCAGTGGTGATTCGACCAAATTATTTAAAATGACACAATAAGACTAGGCTTAATCTGGCCCTAACAGCTCAGATAATATAATGAAATATATCAGTTTAAAGGCTTAAATATGTCGCATCTTATCTTAATTTTTTTTCCAACTCATTTAGTACTGTTTTGCTACAACCCAGTTTTTCCCCCTGATTTGATCCCTGCACAAGGCCCACCTACTTCCACACTTCACCCTGCCATGTTTCTAAAAAGCTGGCAGGGTGGAGGCTAGCATGTGCTGAGTCACGCGAGGCTCTGCTGCATCTTCTGGAGCTGCTGCTACTGCAACGGCACTGGAGCTCAAAAGCAGATAACAGACAGCTGCCTTGGTAGGAGGAGGTCATCCTACCCACCCATTCACCAACCCATCCTACCCACCCACCCTTCCAACCCAGAGCAAGTGACAAGTTATGCTCTCTTAGATTCCTGGCCATAGATAACACACAGTGATATCACTGGGGTTTAAACCCTCCAGTCTCCCAATGATGCTTAGACAGTTGCACTACTTTGGGGCTCTGGATTATACACTCCAATATACAAATGTGACTGGAGGTACGGTTTGCACAGTAGTAGAATATATATATACAATTTTTTTTTTGCATTTTTACCTCTTAACATAGCCTGTCAAATTTATTATGGCCAAAAAAATAAGAACGTACTTCAGTCAAGGCAGTTGAACTGCAATGGAATTAAATCGATGCATCACAGTTCTGTTTGTAGGAGTTAGGTGTGTTTTTACACCCCAAGTAGTCTGTCAAAGGTTCTCAACTTGGAATTTGATACCTGAAGTGGTGTTAATACCTTCTTATCTCCCTTGTGTCTCTCAGGGAAGACTAGCAGGAGTAGGTGGAGAAGATCTGCCAACCATTGTGGTGGTGGCTCACTATGACTCCTTTGGTGTGGCTCCGGTAAGGAAGTGTTCATTCATTCTTTCCTGTATCCATTCATTCGGTTCATCATGTTCTACATGGAGTGCTGTTAATCATCTTGGTTCTTTCATTAATCCAATAGTATCTAGGACCTTCTCAGAGTTTATGCTACAACAGTGCTGCTGCTGCTCCAACTTAAAATATGTCTGTCTGCTGCTTTGATTAGGGGCCTAGATTTCACAATATAGCAAGAACACTAAATTTTGGTCTAGTTCATGTAGAAAAAGCCTGTTTATTTAATGCCAGGAGTTTATTGTTAGTGCAGGATTGGGCTTTGTAATATAGATATCATAGAAAGCTGCAATATCCAAACAAGCTCTTTTACGAATATCTTTTTTTTTTTTTTTTGGGCTATGGCCCAAGTCCCAAGTCATGCTGCTTCGCCATCAGCGGCCGGAGCCAGAGAGAGCACAATTGGCCATGCTCAGCACTGTATGCTGGCGCTTTCCTCTGAGCGCATTGGCAGCAGTTAAAAAAAACAAACAAAAAAACAGTGGGTATTTTACTTGAGGCATGTGGGTAAAAGCCCAGTCACCCCCACTCACCCATCCCCCCCGCATAGATCAGTGGAACTGTATTCCCTGAACTGATGGTGCTCCATCCAGTACTTTTGGGGTAGATGGTGCTCTCTACCACTATGATGTTGTTTGCTGGCTCATGTATCAGAGCTGAGGATCCGGCGCTTTCCTCCGAGTGCAGCTGCATTGGCAGTAGTTAAAAAAAACAACGCAGTGAGTAAAAAGCCCCCTGCATGGAGCTGTGGAACTGTATTCCCTGGGCTGATTGTGCTCTATCCCCTTCTTTTTCTGAGGAGTTGGAGATGAGATGAGGTGGGGTGGTAATCATCTAACATCCTGACCTCACTAACGCTCTTGTCCCTGAATGCATACACTTGATTTAGGAAGAAACAATGATTTAAGCAGGTGTCCCAATACTTTGTCTGTGGAGAATATGTTTGTAATAATGCTGTGTTTGTGTGATTGCAGTGGTTATCGTATGGTGCTGACTCTAACGGCAGTGGAGTTGCCGTGCTGCTTGAGCTGGCTCGTCTCTTCTCCAGACTCTACTCACACAAAAGAACTCACGCTGGGTACACATCTCACTCGACTCCTCATTAGTCATGGGTCAGACTGATTACCATTGACTTCATTTTTAAGAGTTTGGGGTTTTTTTTCGTCCCTCTAGATATAATCTGCTCTTTTTCCTGTCGGGAGGAGGAAAATTTAACTATCAGGGAACCAAACGCTGGCTGGAGGATAATCTAGACCACACAGGTACGCCCTGCACGTTTTGTAAGCTTTGAGTAATAGCATTTTATTTCTTTTTCAGTATCAAAAAATTTGTTAATTTTATGGAAAAACATCAAAAATAGAGAGAAGGTTTTTGTGTTTTGCTATTGTTGCTATTGATCTAATGATTTCCCTTCGTCTTCTCATCTCACTGCTGCATTAGAGTCCAGTCTCCTGCAGGACAACGTGGCATTTGTGCTGTGTCTGGACACACTGGGAAACGGAGACAGTCTTCACCTTCACGTCTCTAAACCACCCAAAGAAGGCAGCCCACAACACGCCCTGCTTAAAGAGCTGCAGACGGTAACATACTGCATATGTAATTCACTTTTTACGATTTGTATTGGAGCTACAACCTTTTATTTGGAAGCATGTTCTCCACCAATTGGCAAGGTTTTTACTGCATGGCTAAGTCACAGACTTGCCTCAAAGTGCATTGTGTAATTGATCCTTAATAGACTTGCTTATGTGGTTTCTGACACTGTATGTATTGTCCAAAGTACATCACACATTCTGTTTTTCCCCTGCACTTCTGAACATGTGGATACACTATATGGACAAAAGTATTGGGACATATGTGCATTTATATTTTCTTTCAAAAAGACTGAAGATTTTGAAGCATTTCTGTGAGGATTTGATTACATTCAAAGACAAGAGTGTTAGTGAGGTCAGGATGTTGGAGGATCGCCGCCCCACCTCATTCACAACTCCTCAACTCATGCAGAAAGTACTGGATGCAGCACCATCCATCATTCCAGAGAACACAGTTCCACTGCTCCACAGCTCAGTGCTCTATATACCCCTCTAAGCCCACGCCTGGCATTAGGCAGCATGGTGCCAATAGGTTCATGTATATCTGCTCCAGAGAGTCCTATTCTATTGGCAGACTAGACAAGCTATTTGCACATTTGCTGTGTCAGTAACTGGTGCAACTTAACGTATTCATTAGAAGGGTTGTCCACAAACATTTGGACATACAGTGTAGCTCAGTAAACCGTAAGCAAGATCAGTTTTAATGTAACTAATGTAATGAATTATGAGTTTTTGGGAAGGTGGGAGGGTTAAAAATCTTCAGCCTCTTACTTGCCTTCTCCTCTCCCATAAGGTCGCCTCTGAGCAGTACCCGGAGGTGAAGTTCTCCATGGTGCACAAGAAGATCAACCTGGCGGACGACACTCTGGCCTGGGAGCACGAGCGTTTCGGTATCCGCCGCCTGCCAGCTTTCACCTTGTCGCACCTGGAGAGCCATCGCAGTGCCACGAGAAACTCCATCATGGACATGCGGTCAGTGTCCTCCTCTCTGGATGGGGCGGGAGAGGCCACCGCTGGGTGGGTGACTACTGGCGCTCTCTCTGTCTGTCACCCGTCATAGTGTTGTTCGTCCCTTCACCCACCCATCCCCATTATTGAACACTGTTTCCAAACATTGCTTTCCACAAGTCTGTCATTCACGCTGCTGGGTTTGTATCTGGTCACAGGCCCCATGTTGATCTTAAGAAGCTCAGTCGGAACACCAAGCTGGTCGCAGAGGCTCTGGCGAGGGTCATCTACAACTTGACTGAGAAGGTGAGGTTACGCCAAGAGTGTGGCACCACCAGAACTTCTTAAATTCAGTGACAAAACGTTAGTAGTTCCAAATACTAAATGATGGGTTGAAAAATATCTAGTACCTACTAGTATCTACTGTTTCAGTAGGGGTGTAAGAAAATATCGATATATCGCAGTATCGCAATATTATGTCGATTCTCAAAAACACAGTATTGATTAATATTGTAACCCTTTATTGACAGTATTTTTAATTTGGTAGTAAATTAATAGATTGGTGGCAGGCAGTGGGACATTTAGTGTTCTGATTAAATCCTGACCACTAGATGGCAGTGCTGTACTCTGTCTTCAGATTATACTATGACAATTCTCCTTAAATGTGATTTAAAAAGCCATATATCACTTTATAAATACATATATCATAAACAACTGCCAGTTTTTAACCCGTTTTAAACAGAATTCAGGTTTCAGAGCTCTTACAAAAGATGAAAACTATGTAATTAAAAAAACACTTCTTAAAAAATATGGTGCAAGTCTAAAGAGGAATCCTTGATGCTGGAGAACTGAAAGGGGCTGCTTAGATTTGTCCTGAACAGATTCCAACGTGCACATTATTCATTTAGGAGTTGATGTTAAGCTGTATTATTCTTTTCTTTCCTTTATTACATCTGTTGTGTTGATGTAAATATATATGGCAGGTTGCTATTTGGTGGATTGACCTATAATTTGACAAAGTCTTTAGTTCTAGCCCGTCTTTGTATTCCACAGGGCACCAATGGAGACTTGGAGATCTTTACTGAGCAGATGGTGAGTGAATGATTACAATCTTTCTGGCTCTCGCTAGCTCTGAATTTGTGGTTTTAGAGCCTGGCTTTACCAGAATCTTGTATTTTTGGACTTTAGTGTGTCATCCCACAATATCGCAAAAAATAAATACAGCGATATTCTTGTTGTTGATTTAAATTAAATTCTAAATTAAAGTCTAAGAATTTGATTAGTAATGTATATGCATCAGTCAACCTTTATTATTCGAAGTCATGGATGTGCTCAATTAGAATATTTGCTGTCAGCAGGTACAGGAGGAGCAGCTGGCATCACTGGTGGACTGGCTGACCACCCAGCCTCGCGCAGCCCAGCTGGTAGACAAGGACAGTACTGTGGTGAGCACCCTGGAGTACTACCTGGGCCGCTACCTGAAGGATGTCAAGAGGCATTTTGTCAAAGCCGATAAGAGGTGTGTTTAAGATTGACTGTTGTTGTTGTTGTTGTTGTTATTAATAATAATGGTATTTATCAATATACCATCAAGTTATTTTGTATGTTAAGTTTTTTTTAAATCAAGATGCTTCACAACAGCAGTATTATACAAAGAAACGCTACACAGGGTTACACAGATCAGCAGTAGACAAAACATAATTACATGAAATTCATCAGATATAAGAATAGAGAAAAGGCTGCAAGTAGAAACGAGGTATTTTAAGGTCCGATTTGAAAGAAGGACGTTAAGAGATCTCACTGATTTTTTTTAGAAGTGAGTTTCAATACGTGGAAACTGCAACATTGAAGGATCTTCTGTGTTGAACTGTGGGACAGTGAGAAGACCAGATTCTATAGACTTTAGGGTACCAGCAGGGATAGGAAATTAATGGATTTATAAAATGTATTATTATTTATTTAAATTTTTTTGAGATCACCAGACATATTAGTATTTTATATCATCATTGTCATGGAAAAACCTTGTATTATTAAAATGTCACATTTATAGTAAAAAAAAAGGGGGGGGGGGGTTACATTTTAATGTAAGTCAATGAAAAGATTTTAGTCCAAGTAATTTTGGAGCATTTCTATTGGTCCATTCATCATAAAATTCTGACACAATGTAAAGAACAACTGCCAGATTCACAATAAGTACATAATGCAATGGAAATTGATTTTTGAGTGACGGCAGCGATTTGCAGTGTTCATATTTGCTTTAATATAGAAAAAGTTATTCATATTATTTTTTCCTCTCTTTTCCAGGGATCCAGAGTTTGTCTTTTATGACCAGCTTAAACAAACTATGAACGCTTACAGGTAGGAGGATGCTGCCTTTTTAATGACCGTGGCTAAGCCTTACGCAAGCTGGTAACTAACAATGCCATTTTCTAACATTTTGTGAAATAATTTCAGAGTAAAACCAGCCATCTTTGACCTGCTGCTAGCGCTGTGCATTGCTGCATACCTCGGATTGGTATATCTGGCTGTCCAGGTGAGGTGAACGTTTCGTTATTCTCCTAAACACCGTAAGAGCTTGGTTTAGCAAGACTAAGTAGTGGGTTATTTAGTCCTCTACATTGCTAGTTTTAATCACCTTAATATAAAAAGACCAAAGAAATGTATATTAAAATATATGTAAAAAAAAATGTAGAGGCCAGATCAGTTGACTTACAATTAATGATCGAATTGAGGTAAAAAGGCTTATTGTTTAACCTTCTTTGCTCTCTGTCCGTGCAGCATTTTGGGTTTCTGTATGGCATCCTACGTCGGGTCACAGCGCCACGAGTCAAGCAGCATTAAACAGCTCCCGCTCTCCTCATCCCTGCAATATGAGGGACTCTTTGCAGTCCCACCCTGGAGCCAAGAGTGTGTTCAGTTATCAATCTCAAATCTGCTGATCTGTCTCTTTCCCTAACACCCCCCCCCTCCCCTCCCTCCCTATTTAGATTTTTTTTTTTTTCCCCCTGCCAAGTGTGTTGTTTACTGCTCCACCACTTGCTGGCGCTGGTCAGGAGCAGCCTTTTAAAGTCTTCCTTTTCTCTCTAACACTGCCTCACTCCCACGTCCCACAGCCTAAAGTGTTCCTCTCAGCAGTACAGCTTGGGTGATCTCTGCCAAGCATACAGTGGGTCATCTTCTTGGGCAGCTAAGTCAAAGTGGGCCAAATTCAGCAGCTGGTGAAGTGTTTGCTAGCTGGAGAAAGCTGTTCATGAAGCTTGTTCAGGTTTGAGACAGCTCAGGTCTGACGCAAGTGTAATTCATCGTTTCCAAACCAGGATGTCTTTGGCCTTAGAGAATACAGCTGCATCCTAGCTAGATTCTGGCTGGTGTAATGCAATTGGACATGTACAGTCTGTAGTATCTGTGGGTTGAAAATAATTATGTTAGATTTGGCATTCTGATTATTCTTTTTTTTTTTTCATTCTGATTCTCTTTAACCAGATTATTGTCTTAAGATCTGAAGAATCAAGAGTATTAAATTCCTCTTTCTAATAACTTTTTTTCCCTTTATCTTTTAGCATTTCATTACGCATTCCCACAATCCTCGATAGCCATAACTGTCTGTTTCAGCTGAAACGAAAACAATATACCTCTTCCATACTTTCCCTAGTTCCATTCTGCGTGAGAGCCAGTCACTCTCAAGACATGTAAGTGAGAGCGAAACCGTTGGTGGTACAGGTCTTTCCTCTGTTATTTATGGAAGCGAATGCTTCACTTTGCACTGATTTTAAATGGTTTCTTTCGTTTTCCGAGATTAACACATCTACATTTTCTGAAGTGTGTGAGCCTGCTCTATGAAAAAACTTGATTATTGCACCAAACAAAATCAAATAAATTTAAAAAGCCACACAAATTAAGAAATAATAAAATGTCGTTGAAATACAACTGTGATGCAAGTCGTCTTCAATTAGCAGATTTTTTTTTATTTCATGGGAAAATCTGATACAATAACACTGGCTCAGTGGAATTATTAAAAATTGTTCCATTTCAAAAGACAGTATCAATCATACAGAGGTGATCGGATTAAAGTCAGGGCAAAATTCATGGTCCAAAGAGAAATGTACAAAGCATCTTCAAATGAACACGTTTAATACTTTTGTTTTAATACACATTAAGAAATGAATACCCCCCCCCTCCTTTTATTCTTTAGAATTTCCTAACGAACAATACAAACAATAATAAATTACAGTGCAATTTGCTATAAATATCTGCCAGACAACCCCAAATATATCTCAATTTATTATCTCTAGTCCAAGGTCTCAGTCTGAAACCCTCATCAGTAGTTCAGAGTTCCCGTTTGGCACATTCGTAGAACGGTTTAACAATAAGACGAACCGATTAAACCAAAGTACACTTAATTAAACTTGGATGGATAACAGAAAAACAAACATGCTTCCAAAAGAGGAGCAAAATCTCATATCTGGAGTTTTCAGTTTTGGGCCTGACTGTAGGAACTTTAACTTTGGTATTGAGCAGCATTTCTCAGCATTTGTGTTGATGTGATTTGGGGTGAATCCCCGTTTGATCTGGAGGCTACATCTGTTCACTATGAATAGAAATGGAAAAAGTGCACATCAGCTCCCAACACAACTCAAACAGATACCTGATCCAGCCTGGCTGAGACAGAATAGCCCAAATAGAGCTAGAGGTGCTCAGGGATGTAGTCTCAGCCCTTTATTTCATTGTTAACAAGAGAGCAAAAAAAAAAAAAAACATGCTTATCAAACACTCTGCTGTGAACCCCTGCTGCCATCTCAGGGTTTCGCTTACATCGTGTGGTATCAGCATCCTCGAATCATTGGACTTCTGACAGAAATGGCATGCTGGGTATTCTGAAGCGCAGTTGTTGATCAATATTATAATAAATGATAAAACTAACTGTCCTAAACAGTCTGAAAGTGTGAGCTTGTGCAGCTCAACTGCATGATGATGAAAACTGGATTGACGATGACAATTGACAACTGCGGAAAATCAGATTTTGTCAGGCAATAATCAGATTTCTACCTTGCAACCAGCTCATAAGCCCACTTTATCTGCAAATCTAGATCTTCGTTTGAGAAAGACTGCAGACTGAGAAAAGCAAAAGAAATCAGGTTCTGAGAAATCTGATTACTGAGCTAAAATCCAGCTCGCTTTATTAGAGTTCTAGGCCCTAATCCAATCTAAGCAATCTGAATGTGATTTTTACATGACTGCTTGATTAGTGCGATAACTACAGAAATCTGATTCTGAACAGATTTTTTAGTGCATGTAATCGCACACAGTCCGAATTGTGCGGATGGTCCGACATTTGATTTTAGGCCACTGCTCCACCTTTGTGTATCTCATTAGTAATCAATAATTATAACAAAAAAAATTATGTAAAGGATGGAGGGGACCAGGCCAAATTACGCTCTCCAAAAAATCCACAGAAATCAAAGACGGCAGCAGTTCAGAATAAAATCAGCATCAGAAGAAATAACAGACAGTTGAAGCTAATTAAAGTCTCAGTTAACTGAAGCTGAGGATGGAAGGTTAGGCTCTTAATGATCCTCTCATCTACTCAGTCGATGCAAGCAGCTGCTTGGTTTATGCATTTATGATTTATGCAAAACCCATAAGCATGTTCATGTTTTGGTAAACCAATAGTTTGACTTGTTGAATGGGGACGGTCTCCTATCCCAGTCCAGTCCTGGGGATTCGAAATGAGTGTTTTTAGTGATTTTATTATTATAAATTTACAAGCCGCTGATGTGCTAGCAGGGTTCACACTCCTCCTGGAAAACCTGGAAACGTATCGCCTTGTTTTCCAGTGATGGAAACATGAAAAGTAAGAAGATGCTGGAAATGTCCTGGACATATTAGTAAGGTCCTGGACCAATTGAGCTTTAAAACCAGTGAGCTTTACATTAAAAAATCTGGACAAAAGTATTAAGACACCTGCTTACTGTTCTTTCCAAAATCAAGGGTATTAAAACACTGTTTATCCTGCTATTGTTGGAGTTACTGTCTCCACTGTCCAGGAAAGGCTTTCTACTAGATTTTGAAGGAGCACTGGTGCCTCTTCTAATCCCAAACGTATTGGAAGAGGCACCAGTGCTCCTCCAAAATCTAGTAGAAAGCCTTTCCTGGACAGTGGAGACAGTAACTCACTGTATGTATGTATGTTGACGTGTATATACGTCCTGGAAAGTGCTTTCCTAAAAAGAGAGGGAACCCCGGCTAGGCCTGTTAGTAAGTAAAGAAAAACGTGCAGAGTTTGGGGTCAGGACTGACCTGGGATGGGAAGATTTGAAGATACTTTCATTCATTTTTTCTTAATATTCCAATGCATCCTGATTTCTCATGCAGTCTGGAATATCATATATGCATACATATTGTGATATACAGGATTCATTGCTCTACAAAAGGATTGTTCTGACTGGTTTCATGACATACTGCACTAAATATTCATCTACATCAGTATTCACGCGTATCTTGATCAGCCCAGTCGATCAGCTCTTGCTGCCATTCAGGTTGCATTCAGTCAGAAACATGCATGCCTTCATTTCAGCACAACAACAGATGCAGGGTTTAAAAAAAAAGAAAGAAAAAAAAGGGAGACGGACAGTTCATCATCTGTACAAGGATGTAAGAATTAGCTTTCCTTCATTTTGTGGTAAATCCTTGTGGTAAAAGTGTTCTACCTACAAACCTATACCTCGGTCACTTACTCATGGCTTAATAAAGCTGACCAGGCAGTTTGAAAGCCTGGTCAATAGTAACCGGTGCACTCTGAAAATCAGTACACATTGCCCTAGCAAATCCATACACCCAGACTCCGGATGACTTTCAGACGACGTATTCGGCACACGGGTTAAAAAAAAAAAACAAACAAACAAATAAACCAATAAAAAGCCACCGTGATTACAGCTCTGGACCACCAGCAGATCCCTCATTTCCTCAGATCCTTCATTTTGTCCTGTTTTTAATCATGAGAGTTTTCTTACGAACTTGAGCAGTTCATGCTCACTTTACTCCAAAGTGTTGTCTTATGTGATATTTCAAACAATACAAAAAAAATTATAATAATAATCACCTGAAATAACATTCACAGTGCTCTAATCTTTAAAATAAACACAATAAAATGATAAGTGTAGAACAGAGGAACGTACCACAGCCTAAAATGATGTCTACCCCCTGTAGGACAAATCAACGTAACTGCTGGACTCTGTGGAGTGTCAGAGTTAAACTAGGTCACCTGTGTTCCTTGCAGTCTTTTTAAGTACCAGCAGGTGGCAGTACTAAGGATGTTATAGATGCTTCTCCTTCCTGAAACCGTTCTGTATATGTTTCCTAGAGAGAGAGACAGAGAGAGAGCAGAATAAAGGAGTTATAAAAGAGCTGACTGTGAGCTATACGGATATCACCTCTCCCAAGGCCGGAGAGATAAGGCCATCTCAATAATCACGCTTATGCAACTCCGTGCTTTTTTGATCCCTATCTCCAAGAGCCACAGGTCACAGTCTGTCAGCACAACCTATAGAGCTGAGCTGGAGCTTAGCCTCTCTTTAAAGCTACAGATTTGACAGATAGCTCAGAATCACGTGTGTTTGAGGACTCTGAACATCTTCTGGAAGTGATAGGACTGTGGCATGTGGCTGTGCTTGCAAATACTGAGGCTCTAATCAGCTCTGTTTTCCTCTTGGAGCGTCTTCACAGCCCTGGTTTAGAGGGTGGATAGTTTGACCCTTGACTTAACCCTGTCAGACCATCTCAACATCTCACCATCTTGGAGACCAAGGTTCCTAAAAGGTTCTTGGCTTGGAAATACAGTTCCAGGGTAACTCTTCAATGAGTATAGAGCCTCTATCTTAGGCCGAGGATCTCAAACCCAATCAGGCCTACTGCCTCATGCTCAAAAGTCTATGGAAATGAAGGTTCCTGAGATGTCTCTTGGTTAAAACAAACAAGGGAGTTCCAGGGAAAACATTTATTGGCTAAAGAACATTTGGCTCATATTAAGATTCCTAAATAATCAACACCATCAGACCTAATGTCTCACAGTCTTAGAAATAAAGGTTTCTACATGGTTCTTGGCTTGGATCTGCGGTTCTATAAACGGTTCAGTCTCTGTTAATATTACTCCTAGAACCATGTTCTAACCAAGAACAATTAGGAACTTTCAGTTTTAGGACTGTGAGGTTTAGGTCTGATAGGTTAAAGCAACATTAGGTTAAAACAGCAGCTTCAGAATCATGCTGATGCTCCACTGACTGTAACAGGGCATCTCTGCCATTCCCAATCCAGGCCGGAACCCTGCTTCTGCACTATGGAACTTCAGTGGAGCTGCAGGAGAACCTCTCTCCAGAACTAGCAGTGTAACGCCGAGTAACCCGAGCATTTACTCTACCAACTTAGCCCAACATGCTTCTTTATCTTTAAGGCTCATTTAACATTAAATATGGATAAGAATACGGACGGAGCCTTCGGTCCATACTATGCATTCATGTTGTCTGTATTTGTGCACGTTCTGTGTGTACGGAGCAGTACCAGTAAAAACTGTGGAGGCAGGGCAACCATTAGTTCACAAGAAACACAACCACTGAAGAAACTCGGGCAGAAAAGAAACTTCCGGTAAAACCTTTTACACCTTTTTTTTTTACATGCTTTTATATGCTCATTCTGTTTCCTGTTGGCAGAACCCTTTGATTCTAAACTGCCCTCTAGTGCATGTATAGCGTAACATGCTTGGCAGCGTGAAGGATGGATTTAAGTATGCAGGCAGTGACATGTTCATTTCTGTAGTACAAATGAGCCTCTAGATGCCTCTTCTGGATTTCTTAGAGACACATGAACGTGTACATTTGTCCATAAGAGGGCGCTCAGAGCATGATTTGTATTTACAGCAGTGGTGTAAAAGTTCCAATTTTCACATACGGCTTCTTTAACCATGGCACCTTATCATACTGGAAGTGTAGTACAATTCTTAAGACCTCAAGGTATCTATCAAGATATCTGAACATTATTGTGAGCCAGCTGAGCTCTGACCCTGAGAACAGACTTTTCTAAATCAGTAAGCCCTCTAAGAGAGCATCCAGCCCTTTACATATAAATGGACTACAGGACTGCTTCAGCAGTCAGACTACATTAAGAGCAAAGCTGGTTTTCGAAAGCTAATCCATTATGTCTCAACGCCAGTCATCAAGTAACTTACAAGTACATAACATAATGTTAAATCCAATCTGCATATCAAAATAAGATACTACAGAGATGCTCTGTATTGACAAAAGTATTGGGACACATTTTGGAGGAGTATTGCTATGAAGATTTGATTGAGGTCAGGATGTTGGATGATCACCACCCCACCTCATTCCTGAGGTATTGGATGGAGCACCGCCATCAGTTTGGCGAACACAGTTCCACTGCTCCACAGCTCAATGCTGCAGGGCCCTATCCTCCGTGTTTCTTACATACCGCAATAATGTTATGCAACAAAAAGTGCAGAACAAAATTAAGCACTGCACAATTTAGATGCATCACAAACAGCTTGGCGACAGTAGGCTAGCACACTCCTGTGTGCTCCTGAAGGACCCCTAGACTGTTTTTGCCCGCCTGGTTTAAAGCAAATCCGCTCGAACTCACGATTATGTAGGAGGAGCAGACTATAGAAGTCCTATAAGATCTTGATCACTGTTGGTGGGCCAAAAGTGTTATTACAAACTTCTGTTACCAGAGAATAGCCCCATCAGTTTATACAGACGCCCCTGTAGTTACTGAGTAATACACTTTAGTGTGCAATAAGCCTGGGAGTGTTAAGGGGTTAATCTAAAGTCATACCGAAGGTACGGATGGACTGTGTCATTGTGAGTCAATCATCAGCTGCATAGGTATACTGTCATTTGAATATGTCATGATGCACAGGTACTTTCTGGTATTACAGGTACTGTAAAGCTGGGCTTTTGGTAGAAGCTGTGGAAGCCAGCGATTTCAAATGCAAACATGCTCATAACAGATTTGCATGTCAGATGTCTCGTTCAGGCCTGTTTCATCAAGCCTGAAATCTACAATAACAAACCAAATCTCCTAATTTGACTGGAGGGAGAGTTCAATACACAGAGTCAATCTGGAAAAAGCTGCTCCATCTACTTGAATTCAGATATTCATATCATATCATATCACATTTGTGTTCTATTTCAGCTCCTAGTTCACCTGAGACGTGTAATCGAAGACTCATCAGGTGTACTGAGGGGAGCAGAGAAAGCTTAAGTCCACCTAGGCCGCTTCTAAAATTAAATCTGTGAGAAACCGATGCTGTTCAGTGTGTCTTACCCTTCTCCAGAGTCCTGATGACCATTGTCGTCCCTCCTGGCTTTGAGCAGTTTCTGAAAGTCGTCTTCCTCATATTCACGTACATCATTGACCTCCTTCATCTGCCCAGTAAGAACCTTCACCACAAACAGTACAATGAACTGCAAAACACAAGGGAGAATATTTAAGTATTTGGACAAAAGTATTTGGACACTGGCTCATGCACTGTTTCTTCTGAAATTGAGGGAGTTGTTTAAGTTAATTCTGCTTTTGTTGGAGCAAGGAAAGGCTTCCACATAATGTAGAGACACTGCTATGAGTATCTGATTGTATTCAGTGACAAGAGCGTTAGTGAGGTCAGGACCTCATCCCAAAATTACTGGATGGAGCACCAACCATCATTCCAGAGAACACAGCTCCACTGCTCCACAGCTCAATGCTGCAGACCTTTATACCCCTCTATAGCCTACAACTGGCAATGGGCATGGTGCCTACAGGTTCATGTTCATCTGCATCTGCTCCAGAGTCCTACTCCATTGGCAGTATTTCTCTACAGGGACTAGACAAGCTGGGTGTGTGTGCACAGATCTGCACATCTGTGTCAGCAATGGGTGCAACTTAAAGTAGCTGAGTGCATTCAATAGAAGGGGTGTCCACACACATTTGGACATATGGTGCAAACACTGCTATCTAGTGAGCTGTAGCTACTAGGTTGGAGCATGCTGCATTATCCAGTCTAAGCAATAGCTATCCTTACCAGGAACCAGTAAATGTTCATGAGCAGCAGGGCGAACAGCAGGGCGTTGAAAAAAAAGTAGAAAGGGATGTTGGGGACAGACTGCTGGCTGGAGATGCAGGAGGCATACAGCACCTTGAGGGGAAACCAGTACAGTCGGAACCAGAACCTGTAGTGGAAAGGGAACAGAGGGGAGAGGAAAGAGCAAACTGAGGAAGGCTAGTCGAGATTCAAACAGCTTCTCCAGAGATGGCTAATTAAACCACTGTTCTGTCATGGTGACACTCTTAGTGCAAGTAAACACTGGGGTGTGTGTTTGTAGGTCTCACCAGGTGATACTGAAGCTCACAGAGCCCATGTTGGACAGGATGTCGTTAAACAGGTAGTAGCTGCCACCGCGTGTCTTGAAGTAGACGTTGAGTTTGGTGAACTCCAGCTGAATGTCATTGATGTCGTGGAGGAACAGAACGAGAACACCTATATTGTGGTATCTTTTAGAGGCAGACCATAACACAGAAAAAACAGTCAGCCTCGGAAACCTCACCACATCTAGGACATGGGATATGTAGCACAAATCATTGCTGTCACTTTAAAAACCTTGCATCTCCAAAATGCCAAATTTTACGTCAATGTAAAATAAGTCATTATGCAGCATTTCTATTGGTCTATTCTAGTAACTGTAGAAAACATGGGCGCTATGGTTCCATTCCCTTCTGTTCTATAGAATTAACCCAAATTTGTCAGCCATATTAACCATAGGCAGCGCCAGACTCGCCTACTCATTTGGTAGACCCCCTGCCCTTTCTCCCAGACAAAGCGTGTCTCAGACCGTCTTCACTGAGCTTTGCAGCGCAGAAGCAGAGTGGATTTCCCCCGGGATTCCCAGTTTGTCCGGTAAGTGGACGCTCCAACAGTAAAAGTGCAGCTCATGTGAGTTCCTCTAAAACTCAGCTACACCGTGTAATGAACAGAAAGGGCGCCATGCAGGTAGGTCCTGCAGACGGCTGGTCTCTTCCAGCCAAGGCTGTCATTCCTAAGCGTAGCCCTGCCTACGTACGATAGAGAAGAATAAGGGGTTAACTACTGATTTCTGAGGGGAAATCTAAAATGAGCTGTTGGAATTTAGAGACACTGGAAAGACAGTTTAGAGGAGGAAAATGAAATGGAAACTGGGCGGGGCTGTTTTGTCATTGAAACATATGGGGATGGGTGAAGCTACACATCATTCTGCACCCAGCCAGCAGAGGTGCTAGATCTGTGGTTGCTGCAGTTTTGAGAGACGTTGCGCTGTGCATGTTTTCTACAGTCATTGGTCTATTCATCATAAAAAAAAACATATCCAGAGGATTGAGGCGCTGCCACTATGATCCGAGAATCACTGGTTCAAATCCTGGGTCATGCTGCTTGCCATCAGCAGTCGGAGTCAGAGAGAGCACAATTGGCCTTGCTCTCTCCAGGGTGGGTTGATGGCACTTCCTCCCCATCCTTCAGTTCTAGTGTGATGTTGGTCAGCACACGTGTTTGTTAGATGTTGTGTTGGAGCTGGGGATCTGAGCTTTCCTCTGAGCTGCCTGTCACCTGACTTTAATGCCAATCTCTCAGTCTTTCAGCAAAGAAGGGTAGAGAGTAGGGGTGCGTTTAGAAAATCGATTTTTTTCAATTCAAATCGATCTTCATTTGATCCGATATCGATTAGTATAAGCCTGAGATTGATCTTTAAAATTAGCATACCCTGACCTGTGATAGCTGGACATCCAGAGCAATGGATTCATACACAATTACAGCTCACTATATCAACGACGAATGGAGAAGAGTGAGAGTTTGCAAACAAAGGTCCAGCTATCATGACGGACAGCGCTGCGAATAGTCAACCTGTTGTGCGTTGACTTTGCTGAGTGAGGCAATTGCATACTTTTTTCATTGTAGCACTACAGTAAGACACAACCTTGAAGGGTTCATATTAATGCTGTATTTTTAATATTATATATTAAAACATAAACACAATATTTTAAAACACAATATTTAACACAGTTTTTTTAATAATGGTAGGTTGAGTGTTCCTTGTACATTTACAACATTAGTTCTCTGAAAATCTCTTCATATTCAAACAGAACATACTGCAACTGAAATATCCCTAAATGAATCGATAAATTGAATCGAATCAGAAATCTTTTGATGATTTCACAGTAGGCTCTGAAGCTCTGCTAGCTAGCCAGGAGGTTGTGAAGAACACATCTGGTGTTTATAAAGCCATCTTGTTCTCCTCCTCCTCCTTAATCACATGTGAAGATCACAACTATGACAAAAGTTTCATACAGCTGTACTGAGAAGCACTGATTTACGGTGCACATCGCTTAAAGGTTAAGACTTTTTCTGACCTGAAAGCGTAGGAGAAGGTGATCAACGCCAGCGTGATGATGTGGTGCAGCACCATGACCTTGGAGTCTTTCCTCCATGCATCCATGTACACTGTGGCGTAGATGGAGTGGCCGTAAAAGCTCCCCTGGATCAGATAGGCAATGGCGATATCCGTGGGCACAGACATCCCGCTCTTCCAGTCTACACGAGCAGAACATATTATTTACTTTAAAAATTCAGTTATTTAGAAGCATACAGTCACTGTTACGCAAAAACCTTGTATCTTTATTTTTGCCGTATTTCACTTTTTGACATAATGTGAATCTGGCTGTTGTTCTTAACATTTTCTCAGAATTTCATAATGAACGGACCAATAGAAATGCTCCAAAACGACTTAGAATAAAATCTTTTTACATCGACATCCATTGAAAGTTAAAAAGTTTTTTTCCTTCTCCTGTAAAGTTGCAGTTTTGGAGATGACAACAAAGATACATTCCAGATACAAGGTACATAAAATACTAAATGAACCAAATCATTGGGGTAGATCCAGGCAAATTTTAATAGATTGGATACTGGCTATTTTAATCCCAATCCAGTTCCGAATCTTACCACAGTGTTCTGGTGGCCTCAAGGCGGTGCAGGCGTTCTCAGAAGGTAAATAAAAGAGAATCTGCAGTGTGGAGCTATTTTACAGTGGAACATGAAAACAGAACCAGCAGAAGAGACGAACACATTTCTTTGTTTTGAACCAACCCTGACTGCAGTGTTTTAAAGAAGCTGGGAGCTGATTGGTCAGGGAGGAGAGTCAGACTGGATTATAAGATATTAAACACTATAAAACAGTCATTTTAAGAAAAGTCTGTACTAAACTAAATCAATCAGTAAGGCTGTATCATTTATACAAACTCAAGGATCAGATTCAATCTGTATTGGCTGATACTTAGCATCAGGAGACTCGATTCGATTGGGGGCATCACCTCACAATGGCCTAATATTAGGAGTTATTAAGCATGCATGACAGAGGAACCTAAATGGCAAAGAAATTCTCCAGGGCTTATCAACAGTAATAGCTGTTGGTGGAACGTTGAGTGTGAAGATGGCGTAAGCGTATTGGAAGACAGTCCTCAGGGGACATTTGATACACATTAGCATGATGTATGTGATGCTTCTGTGGCTAATGTTTATTGATTGGATCTTTCTCTAAGTTTCACAACCATTAGTACTCAAGAGAGTCTTACAGGGCTTTCAGATAAGCATGTTTCTTGTGCACTGAATAGCTCAAACAGCAAATCAACACATGCCACTGCCATGACTGACAAGGCTGACAAGGGCTGGCTGCACAATATATGATTGTTTTGCAATAAAGGCAATTACTAATATATATATATATATATATATATATATATATATATATATATACAAACACACACACACACACTGCAATTAATAATATATATATATACACTATAATTTAGTAAGTAAAATTTGTTGTCTGTTCAGCATTCCTGCCTAAAGATTCGTGGGGATCTAGCATTTGAGGTTTTTGCTCTTTTTAAGCAGGCTTTTGATTAATGTACCAGGCATGACTTTTTTTTGTATTTTGTAGTGGGTTTTTTTTCATGTTTTTTATTTTATTTTTTATATAATGTTTTGTAAATCACTTTATTTACATTTTACAAGTATATCTTTCACTTTTCAAAGATTGAATCAAACCTAATCAAAGTGACGCCGTCATTCTTACCATGAAACACGGATGGAGGGTTCTGGAAGAATGTGTAGCTGGAGAAGAAGAGGAGATAGGTGCTGTAGGACCATGACATTGTGTAGAAGACCAGCTTCCAAGCACTTTCTGGCATCTTTGCCACATCTTTGGGCTGGAGACGACACCACCATGCAAAGGGCTGTATAGAGAACATAAGAAAGCATAGTCTTAGTATTTAATAATTAAATAATGTCTATAATAATGTAAAGGAAATGCTTATATATATATACAGTGGGAAAAAAGTATTTAGTCAGTCACCAATTGTGCAAGTTCTCCCACTTAAAAAAATGAGAGAGGCCTGTAATTGACATCATAGGTAGACTCAACTATGAGAGACAAAATTAGAAATAAAAATTCTGAAAATCACATTGTCTGATTTTTAAAGAATTTATTTGCAAATAATGGTGGAAAATAAGTATTTGGCTTCTCTGTCCTCCACTCATTACCTGTATTAATGGCACCTGTTTGAACTCGTTAACAGTATAAAAGACACCTGCCCAGAACCTCAAACAGTCCCACTCCAAACTCCACTATGGTGAAGACCAAAGAGCTGTCGAAGGACACCAGAAACAAAACTGTAGACCTGCACCAGGCTGGGAAGACTGAATCTGCAATAGGCAGCAGCTTGGTGTGAAGAAATCTACTGTGGGAGCAATAATCAGAAAATGGGAGACCTACAAGACCACTGCTAATCTCCCTCGATCAGGGGCTCCACGCAAGATCTCAGCTCGTGGGATAAAAAAAAAAAGCCTCTGGCAACATCATGCTTTGGGGCAGTTTCTCTGCAAAGGGACTAGGACGACTGGTCCGTGTACATAAAAGAATGAACGGGGCCATGTATTGTGAGATTTTGAGTGCAAACCTCCTTCCATCAGCAAGGGCATTGAAGATGAAACGTGTCTGGGTCTTTCAGCATGACAATGATCCCAAGCACACTGCCAGGGCAACAAGAGTGGCTTCGTAAGAAGCATTTCAAGGTCCTGGAGTGGCCTTGCCAGTCTCCAGATCTCAACCCCATAGAAAACCTTTGGAGGGAGTTGAAAGTCTGTGTTGCCCGCCGACAGCCCCAAAACATCACTGCTCTAGAGGAGATCTGCATGGAGGAATGGGCCAACATACCAGCAACGGTGTGTGCCAACCTTGTGAAGACTTACAGAAAACATTTGACCTCTATCATTGCCAACAAAGGATATATAACAAAGTATTGAGATGAACTCCCCCCCCACTGTATATATATATATATATATATATATATATATATATATATATATATATATACACAATGAACCAACTACATTCAATAACACCTAACTAAAATACTAACATAAAAATGGTAGCATGTACAAAAACGGGCCTAAGAGAGAACCCTGTGGAACACCATAAACTAGATCATGTATAATTAAGCTCAGCTAGTTATTTCTAAAACTTCTGAAGATATATAACAAAGCACATTCGGCACAAAAAACAACCCAATTTTAAGGCAGGAAATGAGAACGTCATGGTCTAGTGGATCAAACGTTGCACTTAAATCTAACAGTAAACAGAAATGAAAATCTGTGTACTATCTTTAGCGTTGCAGTTTCAGTACTGCGACCTGACTGGAACGTCATTTGCATTTAAAAAAATCATTTATTTTTGTTTTCTAATGCGGCAAATCTTGTTGTGCCTTAGTTGAGTTCTGACCTCAGCAACCATCCGGAAAAATATGCCTGTTCCTATTATAGAGAGATACCGTCAGCCAAACAGGAAGTAGGGTGAAAGATGTCATTGGTCACAATAAGCTGGTCTTAACTTTAGTCCTGTTTAAGAATTTAACTTCTGCACATTCTAAAACAGACTCCGTTACTCTGTTATATAAACATACAGCTACCAAACAACACCGTTATAATTGGCTCTGAAAACAGATCTCAGGTCAGTATAAGTGGATACTATCCATCAAGTAGCCAAAACCCAAAGAAGCAGAGATATGCCAGTCACTTATTGTACATATCTATCTATCTGAGTATACACTATATGGACAAAAGTATTTGGACACATGTTCACTCGTACGCTTCTTCTGAAATCAAGAGTATTGGAAAAAGCTTATCCTGCTTTTGTTGAAGTAACTGTCTCTACTGTCCAGGGAAGAAGGCTTTCTACTAGATTTTGGAGGCGCATTGCTGTGAGGATTTGATTGCATTAAGCAACAAGAGCGTTAGTGGGGTCAGGAGGTCAACCCCAACTCCTCAACTCATCCCAAAAACATTGGATGTAGCATCATCCATCATTTCAGAGAACACTGAGTTCTTCCACTGCCCCACAGCTTAATGCTGGGGGGCTTTATACCCGTCTAGGCCACGCCTGGCATTAGGCAGCATGGTGCCAATAGGTTTCTGTTTATCTGCTTCAGATAGTCCTATTTGCAGTATAGTCTAAGTAATTCTCTACAGGGACTAGACAAGCTGTGTGTGTGCATTTGTACATCTGTTTTTTTAGCAATGGGTACAACTTGAAGTAGTTGAATGCATTTATCAGAAGGGGTGTCATTGCTTTGTGCTTGTACTGAGCAATAACACAGCTGAATATATCTGTATGCAGTATCTATTTACAGTTCAGAAATCGTCTGCTGATTTTGCTTATACTTCTGCTTTGCAAAAGAGGAAGAAAACAGGAAGTCAGTGACTTTAACTACTTCTCAACATGTGCTGGGCCAAGATAACCATGCACTTCCTGGGCAGACCTTTTAGCTTAAGGTGCACTACGTGTCCCCTCACATGTGTGGCTGTATTCAAGAGTATGCCAATAGCAGAAACGGTACATTCGTTCTTATCTCCTTACATGGCAGACTATCTATCCCGCTCAGGACCACATGCGGACACCCAAGCTGAGGGCCGCTGTAATCAGAGATGAAAGTGAAGGCTTTGTTTGCTGCAGTGTCTTTATCTACAGTGTCTGTATCCAGTTTCACACCATCTCCACTTTCCTGTGCACCTCAAAGTCATTGATGAGCATTGCATGGGCAAGGAAGCATATGCAAGACACCACCAAACCACACTGTGGTGCTACATGACAGCAGCATCCCTAATTTCCCCCTTGGGGGATCAATCAAGATTGATTGGCTTAAGTGAGTGGGTGTAGAACTTTAATTAAAGCTACAACTTTGGTCCAAATCCAGATGAGATTATTCTGATCAACCATTTCCTAGTTCAGAATCCAAACCTGGTACAAGCCTACAAGTTCTTCTCAAATCCAACCCAAAGTATGCACAACGTAGACCTCAGGCTGAAATATGTGATATGTAGGCCGTGAGAAACCCAAGAGTGACATCTGTACTCAGGGGGCCATATGTCGGTTGGTGTGGTTGGTGGTTGGTGTGGCGCAACAGATAACAGCACGTGGAATACTGGGGTTCGATTCCTGGTCTGGGTGGGTGTGCTGTGCTACACCAATAAGAGTCCTTGGGCAAGACTCCTAACACTACATTGCCCCACCTCTGTAATATAAGTAACCTTGTAAGTCGCTCTGGAGAAGAGCGTCTGCTAAATGCTGCAAATGTAAATGTCAGGGAATGTTAGAAATATTATGAGGGTCTTTGACTTAGAGGGGCCCCAAAATGTATTAACTGAGTATTCTGGCAGGGTTGTTAGAGTTTTAGGGTCATAAATCTCTGCTAGCTCCCCTGTAAGTACCGAAGGCGAATGGACGTGTGGATGGATGGGTGGTTGGATGGATGGATGGATGGATGGATGGATGGATGGCGGGTGGTTGGATAGATGAATGGGTAGGTGTGTGGGTGGGTGGATGGATAGTTAATTTCATTCATTTATGATAGGTGGGTGGATAGATGGAAAAATTATTGGATGATGGGTAGGTGGCTGAATGAATGGATGGATGGATGGAAGGGTGGATGGCTACATGAATGAATGGATAAATGGATGGTGGGTGAGTGGATAGATAGATAGATGGATGGGTGGATGGATAGATGGAAAAAATAATGACTGATGGGTGGATGGGTATGTGGTTGGATGGGTGGATAGATCACCAATCCATCCATCCATCCATCCATCCAACAACCAACCCATCAGTCATTAATTTTTCCATCTATGGGTGAATGAATGGATAAATGGAAAAATTAATGGAAGATGGTGGGTGGTTGAATGGATGGATGGAGGGATGAGTGGATGGATAGATGAATGGATGATGGGTGGATGGATAGGTGAGTGGATGGATGGATAGATGGAAAAATGAATGGAAGACAGTGGGTTGTCGAATGGATGGCTGGATGGATGAGTGTATGGATAGATGAATGGATGATGGGTGGGTCGGTGGGTGAATGGGTTGTATGGATGCTTGATTCCAAAGGAAATCTAGACACCCACACGCCATCCCCCGGAGTGAGTTCCACTGGGTTTAGACAAGTATTTGAACCTCTGAACAGCTGTGTGTCTCTAAACGGCTGTTGTCCATGACTGCCTGGAGGCTAGGAGGCCCGAAAGGCTAAGAAGATTATAAGCAGCCCTTTTGACTGTGAGTGCCTTCACTGAGTCATTCCCTTTTAAATCAGCAGGGTTTTCCACATGGAGCCTGCGACTCACCATCCCTCCCTGCTAGGGTTATTTATAGAGTCCAGTTGTCAGCGGTGCATTCCCTCTCCTCACCACTCACTCCAGTCCCAGTTCAATCTGTCTGCTAGCAGTCTTGCCTGACTGCTACCCTATTGCGGCTTGTCATTACTGCTGCCAGGGGATACAGCACTGCAGAGAACCTCCACAACCTCCGCAAGCAGCTCTGCCTCAGGAGCCTGGGACTACCCAGACACAGCAGTCACAGTCATTTCATACGGATTACAGCTGCTGAAGAAAAGCCACTTCAGACGAGGAGATGTTTAGGCCTTTCTCAGGGTACTTTAACTATGAATACAGAGTTCTTCAAGTACAAAGGCAGCGTAATGGGGAGGAAAACAGGATGTTGCAGTTGAAAGCTACCCATTCAATCTAGAGGGACGTCTTACTTCACTTAGAAAGGATTATGACAACAAACGAGACGATTTCTTCTGGACGGTTTGTTAATTAGGGGATAAGGGGGCTACATGAAGTTACTGCAGAACTGCAGAACTGCAGACCAAGAACTGAGACCAAACTGGTTACGTCCCACACCCAGGTCTGGGTAGGGACATAGGGACAGATGACAAGGCAGAACCATGTCCAACTAAGCAGGCTCATAATGGTCTTTTGGACTCAGGACTTGTCTCTGGATTGCTGGCCAGCCTTGTTCTAGGTCCATTTCAGCTAAGCTGGACTTCAAGTCCTTCAGATAGTCTTCAAACCAGACTGGTGCACAGAAACTCATCCTCGCTCTGCTCTGCTTCTTCTTTGACAGACCTCTGATGAACTTGCAGTTTCCGTAGCAACCACTCCGAAAGGGCAGCCTGAGTCGCAGGAACATCATCATCATCATCAGGCAAAAGCTGCACCAAGCTAGCAGCTTCTCATCTGTCACTGTCCTCCATGTCTCTCCTTTCTCTTTACATCTGCGTGATCTTCACACAGAAGCAATCAAGATACCAAAAGCTAACCCCCTCGTTAGGCCTCTTGATTGTGATGCAACTCAGAAGGACATTCATGTGGCGATCTGGTCAATAAAGCTGCTTTTTCTTCTGGAGGCACCTGGGGACAAGTATCCCTTTACTTCCCCGTCAGATGGCAGTATACTGACAACCACCGCCACCCCCCAAAACAAACAAGTGGAGCTAATGCCATGCTGGGCAATTATCTGATGCACCACCAAAAGGAAGGAAGCATCTAGAGCTGATAGAGGCCCAGTCCCACCCTCAGCAGCAATTAAACATGGCATGAACTACCCTCAGGGCAGAGTATGGCCCCGTGCCACTCTCCAAAGTGGCATTAAGCTCTAAACAGAGCCTTGTTTTGCTGATTTTAGCATGTGTTACTAACATAGACGTTCATCTTTGAAGTTAACACCTTAAACCCCCTTTCCACAAATTTGCACAGGACCCTGGGGGTAGGGCTGGGGGATATGGTAAAAATACTATATCACGATATTTAAAGACTTACACACAATATTTGTAATCACAGACTAAACACATCAGTAGCTACAGATTCTTATAAACTACTATTCAGATCCTCTCCCGTACTGAATACAGTGATTTATACTCAACATCTGCTGCTCTTCATCTAATGAACCCAGTCTAATTACACTGTTAGTAATGAAACCTGCAGCTGATCAGTGTTTATTAAGCACTAACAGTCTCCTCCATATGCTTAGAAAAGCTTATTCTTCACAATAACAAAATTTATCATGATATGATAAAATATCGTCATATTGCCCAGCTCTACTTTTAATGAAATGTCTATGACAAGCACCACAGCATTCATTCTCACCCTGTCTTAACAGCCCTGTTCAGAACGTCCAGTGCCAGTCTGAGTGCCAGTTACTTTTAATGATAATGAGCCACTGTTCACCCCACCTTCACATTTACTTCACCTTGAGTTCACATCTCTGTCTTTCTCCTTCTTGCTCAGCTGGGCTTACCTGTAGCACTCAGACTGAACCCGCCTCCTTAACATTTTCTGTCCATCTACTTACATCAGGATTGACCTTTTTGTAGCCTGAAAACTCATTGCCTGCTTCCTGACAATTTTAACCCATGGCTGCCTTTTGAAATGCTGCCTCTACAAAGGTAGTGGGAGGAGGTGGTATAATTCTGAGATGGGTTGCAACACAGAAACACTGACTGGGCAGTCTCGTTTTACAGTTTGTTGGTTGGTGGGCACTCCTGCTACCAATATGCATGTGCACAAGCACTAAAAAAGTGAGTTTTTCCATTGCACATCCCATTTAAATTATTTACACCATTCACTAGCATCTTCCAGCAGTGTGTAAGTGCAAGAACCACTAAGCTAAGCATCTTTTTCCATTACTGTGGTTGTTAAAACCCAGCGCACATCGATCTAACAAGCTTAATGAGTCTAAATAGGGGAGAACATTCAAGACACGACAGGCAAAGGTACAGCACACCAGTCCCATACCAGTGGGAAGGCTGGTGTTGAATAGAGCATGTGGAGAACAATGTGAGGGATACTGTGAAGCATACTGAATCTAGTTCAACTTAAGGTAGTCCAGAGCAAACCTCAGGATAGCTTGCCAACTTAAACATTTGGCTTAGCAGAATATCTATCTCTGAAGAGCTGATTTCACACAGCTCCACCTCAATGGCTGAATAGTAAGCAGAGCTGGGGTCACAGACTGTGACAGTTCCCCACCAAACCTTATGGACCTTATGAAGCTTTTGGAGCTTATGACCTTAAAGAGTGCATGTTTTAATCATTGTTTGAGTAAATGGTAAACAAAAGTGTATTGGATACTTTGGATGTCAGTCATGTAAGAATGAGGGTTTTTCCCACCATGACCTGAGGATCGCTGGTTCAAATCCCAGGACATGCTGCCTGCCATGAGCAACCGAAGCCTGAGACAGCACAATTGGCCTTGCTTTCTCCCCCCACATCACTTCAGTGTGATGCTGGCCAGACGTCTGCTCGTCTGTGCATTAGGGCTGGGTACCCGGCACTTTCCTCAGAGCGCGTTGGCTGCCCGGTGACGTTGCATCAGTGGCAGTTTTAGAAGAGGTGGTGGCTGGTTTTGCATGTGTCAACCCTCAACCCATCCTAGTGTCGGGAGAATTACTGGTTATAGGGGGAGAGTACTAACGAGTGCATTGGGTAATTGACTAAAATCTAAAATTGTGGAAGGTTCAAATTGCCGGTTTTGCCTTTTTCTGTTTGTTCCCTTGTAGATAGTGCACCTTAACTTCCAGCTACGACTCATACAGTGATCATATATACAATAGCTTAAGGGTCATAGTCCCTGTAACGAGGTCCTGGGAGTGAAGTGCTGAATTCAAACTGCACAGGTATGGAGCGTACCTTGCCCTTTCATGGATCTGCTCTGTTCCTTCAAGGATGTAAACTGTGTTAATAACTGTGTTAATAACATCCACATGAGCACTGCATGTACTGGTCCACCAGCCTAGAAATAAGGCAGCGGGAAAAGAGAGAAAAACGCTCTGTTCTTCTGAACTCGGGTCCATGGGGATGTGAGTAGCATCTGAGGAGGAACAGTAGGGAGCCACTACAGAACGTACAGGATGTTCAGGCACCAATTAAAATTGGCTGACCTAAGATTATATCCTCAGACATTACAAACACACCTAAACAAATTTCCTCATTTAATTCAACGATTAATGTTATTCAATCTAAAACGTAAGGAGACTGCCTTATAAAAAATAATAAGAGGCAAAATCAAACTTTCCGATTACTGACTACCAATTTATAACCTAAGTAAAAGCAATTAAAATTTCCAGTGTATATTAAACTTGTTGAACTGAGGAATCTTTCACACCTGCTATTTTTCAGAAGCTCTGAACTAATAAATAAAATAGGTGTGAAAGCAGCGTTAGGGCATTTTTTTGTAGCCCGGTTAAATTGGACCCTGGTTTTGGGTGGTTGGGTGGTGAAAACAAACCAAAAACCTCTGATTAACTGATTCAGACCAGAGCAAACCATCTATACGTGTGAAAACACCCATAGTCTAGTCTGAAGTCCAATATCTTTCCCAAATAAAGCTGTATAGGCCTTCTGTTGACCATTTCTTTCCTAACTAAGTTCGGCCAGGACACAGATGAATGTTACTCTTCCACAATGTTTCCAGTGCTTTCCATTTTTAGCCCCAATTTATGTAAACATTCCTTTATTTAGTACGGGAAAAGAATGTGAAGTAACTGCATCCACTTACAGATCTATGACCTATGGGGCATTCGTTTCATGAGTGTAAGAGTGTGTATACTTCAGTAAGTACATAGAGGTCTCCACAGGTTACTACAGGCAAAGCATGTGCCGTTCTGATCACGGTGATGCTCCTGCTGCAATCTGACTGCTTCTCCTCGTGTGTCTGGATTATCTGCAAGTAAGCAGCTAGAAGGCAAAGTCAGAGCAGACAAAGGTCTGATAAGCACATTCATCTCCTAACACCTTGAAGCCTAGGTTTATTATTCTGATATTAATCCTACTGCAGAGCTATTGTTCATTTGTTGTTAATCATTTTACTGTAGCATGTTTTATTGAGTCCCACAGGGTTCAATTTTAGGGCCTATGAAGCTTTGAAACGTTATTTATGACAGTAATGTAGATATGAAAATGTGGAAGGACTGTGGGCTTCTAAGGGGTTAATAAATGGCACACCAGCTGGTTGGGGTGGCTTTGTTTCTCAACATACTGAAAAACTGATGTGAAGGCCAGTGTGGTCTGCTCTAGGACACAGCTTCCTCAAGGAGGTCATAAAGACTTGAGTAAAAGCTACGCTTGCATAAGCTCTTACTGCTGAATCAAGAACTGGTCAGGAACTTGTTCTCATGCCAACAAAATGATTAAAATAAAGTTCTAAAAATATATATAATAAGACTGGTGCTCCCTGCCAGCCCGAACATTCCACTTATGGACATAATGGACGAAGTCAATGATAAATACCTTAAGGGTTAGTGTTAATGTTAGGCATTTGTTGAAATATCTGTTCTACTGCTTCAATAACTGCAACTGGAAATCAAGCAAGGAGGAAAATGATGGTACTGATGGGTATCAGCAGAAAATGCTTAATTTCAATCCAATCCAGTAACAAATCTGGCCTGTAACACACCACACAATGCTGCCCTGCTCCATCTACTATTCATAAAGGGCCCTGGAATCCCAGACTGTATATAGCTTGGCATAGTTGAATAATGTGACAAATCGTGAACTTCAAATACTGTTGAGTCGTCTTCCAAAAGCTAACCCCATCTAACTGTTACTTAACAGTCTTGGCGCATTTACATACACCATTATTTAATAGCCGTTTGAGCCTAAACGCAATATGGAATATAAAAGCAAGGCTAAAAGGCTCAAACCTGATGCCAGCAGACTGAAGCACAGACCTTGTGGTTATCAGGTGTGCCGGAGCATCCGGAGTGGCTAAAAGCTAACGCTAGCTGCAGTTCATGCCAGCCAGCATCACACCATTGAGGTATGATGACCCCAACCCAGACCCCAAAGTGTCTGATTAGCTTCATAATGTTAAAATCTAGCTAGGGGATGATGTACGAAGAGAGAGCGAGCCATCTACCCACCTGGAGAGAGCATGGCCAATTGTGCTCTCTCAGACTGCGGCTGCTGATGGCTGCTGATCCCATGACCTGGGATTGGAGTCAGAAATAAAAGCAAGGCTAAAAGGCTAAAACCTGATGCCAGCAGACTGAAGCACAGATCTTGTGGTTATCAGGTGTGCCGAAGCATCCGGAGTGGCTAAAAGCTAACGCTAGCTGCAGTTCTCTGTAGTGCTAGCTAGGCTGGCTAGGCTTGTGTCTCGGTGACGTAAATCAGCCAATAAAAGCAGAACTTACCATTTTTATCACGAGCCATTAATAACAGGACAACCAACATGTTTCATTCTGAATATATGAAATAACAGGGTGGTAAATAGGCTTGTAAAGCTGCATGTGAGCATTTCCCACCCCAACCAAAGACACACACTTATTATGTACTTATTATTTATAGATCAAAGAACAACTTAAATCTTTCTAAGCCACCTTTAGGAACAGTCTTAAGCTAAGAGGCTTTTGGAAAACCCAACATGTAGGTTTACAAGCTACAATGCTAAAGAAATGCACTGAAACTAGGAATGTGCATCTCACCAAATGTAAGCCTTTAACGCTTTCGATGTGGCCTGTAAGTGACTTGTTTTGACCACACTGCCTAATAATAATCTCTTTGCATAAGCCCTGAGGACAAGCTCTGAGGAGCCAAAGATTAGCACTTCATGTGCTCGTGCCAGTTGGCCGGCCCTTCGTATCCCAGCACTTATCACACACACGCTACAATAACATGTAAACAATTTGAAGGCCACTGACCTGGCAGGATTGGACGCTTTTGATACCCAAGCCATAAAAACTGACTTATGCTGATCTGCTGGTGTAACAGTCAGGAGCGGCAGCCGGAGCTACAGCGGAATAAGCTCATCTCAGGCCTACTTTAGTGCTACTTTATGTGAAAGCTTGCCTCAGAGCTGCATTCTGAAAGGTTTCTACTGGCTGATGTGAACTGAAGGAGGACCTGGTTTCCCGGCTGGCCACCGTTGTTATCTGGTTGAATGTAGGTCAAGATACTGGGTGCAAAAATCAATGTCAGGGCAACGTCTAATGCCATCAATTTGGCGTAGAGCACTGGTGACAGCTGACATCAATAATTTGTTGATTTTTAGCTGTCCTCATCTTCCAAAAATCCTCACATGCCAATGTTAATTTATTTATTTATTTATATTAAATTCAGCCAATTACCCAATCCACACATCAGCACTCTCCCCCATCACACGCAATGCTCCCGACACTGGAAAGGTTAGGACTGACACATGCCTCCTCTGACATACCCATCACCTCTTGAGGTGGAGGAAAGCACCGGGTACCCAGCTGTGATACATTGGCTAGCTAGATGCACATGCCAGCCAGCATCACACCATTGAGGTATGGTGACCCCAACCCAGACCCCAAAGTGTCTGATTAGCTTCATAATGTTAAAATATAGGCAGGTGATGTACGAAGAGAGAGCGAGCCATCTACCCACATGGAGAGAGCATGGCCAATTGTGCTCTCTCAGACTCCGGCTGCTGATGGCTGCTGATCCCATGACCTGGGACTCGAGCTCATGAGTCAGAGATCCTTGGCTCATGGTGGCAGCGCCTTAGTTAATATGTTGCTGGTTTTAAGTCACGATATTAAGTAGAGAATTCAACGTCTGTCTAATGTTGGGGCTTCAGGTCAACCCGATGGTGGATGATGGATGTGTGACTTTTGGTCATTTCCAACCAAAGCCTTTGTTAACCTGGTTTTCATTTTCAACTAAAACTTAATGTCTGTCCAACATCTTCCTGATGTCAAATCAATGTCTGGTGGCCCCTGGGTTGCTTCCATATATCACATTCATTTTACAAGTGCTGCATTTGTTGGAAGTCTTGCAGTGTATGTGCTTACAATGACATTTACGCCTACAGTAAGCGCAGTAACTTGTGATAAGTGTCAAGCGTGTCAAGACTGCACCCACTGAGACTTCTGTTTGGTGGTCAAAGTGCTTAGATAGCTCCTTACACGAAGCAACATGCCTTAAGATACCAGCAACACACACACACACTCACACACACACACACTCACATTTTCTGCAACACTATCTCGCTGATGACCCAGCACTTTCACCATCTCCGATGCTGTTTAATAAACATAGAGTGCAAGAGACGGAGCTAATGTTTCACAACTGTTTCAAATATTTAACAAGAACCTCCAACAGCCAGTTAAAAGCCCAGAGTGAATTCAGACCAAACACTGGCTTTCTATCTAATTAAGGCCGCTCAAAAGCCCTGCCTCTTTGAACTCTAGAAACCTAAATGACTAATCGTGCATATATCCACTCTGAGGCCTCCCATGAGCCTCTCTGTCTGCAGGCCTTGAGAGAGCATCCTCTTCCTTTCCTTGCGCAGTAGAAAACAGCGTGCCTCTGGTGAAGTCAACCACGTACTGTGTGGTCAGGAAGTTGCAGCATTTGAGCATATCTACTCATCACTCTGTATATCAGCAGAGTTCCTCCCCTACTCCTGCAGTCCGTCTGCACTTTCATGCATCTGAAGTTCTACATTTGCATGCTCGAACACAGCCGACCTAGATCCGGACTCAGGGGTGTAATAATTCACACATTTTTTTTTAGTGTTGATACAATATGCTGTTTGGATGGAAGTTCATTTGTGCAGCATCAGATTTCAATACCCAGACCTATACTCTTAAAAAAAGGGTTCCTTAAGGGTTCTTTAGCAAAGGCGATGGTTCTAGATAGAATCATGACACTTGTATATATAATCATATGGATGCTTAAATGGTCCATAATGGAACGGTACAACAACTCCACTACAGTTTCAAGCCAATAAACCCCTTTTTGGAGTGCATTAGTAGCCGTGTAGTTGAGTGTCTAGTAGCTGCAAGTCAAGGCAAAAGTTAAAAGGAACCGTGGTGTGATGATGATGTTTTCCCACTCATTCCAGTTGCTAAACATCTTCCAGATGTTCTACCAGATGTTCACTGCAGCATTTAATGAGAAAATGTAAGTCACAGATTTCACTGATGGCTGTGTTATATAGGCCTGTCATACAGGCCTGATAATTACGTTATCGACTTATTGCACAATATATGGATTTACGACTATTGGGTTTACTTAGTGAGGAGAGCCAATTAATATGGATTACTTTAATAATAGCATATCAGTATTAGGCAAATGTTTATAGCTGACCAGGGGCAGCTGATAGGGGCCTAAAAATGTCATAATGTAGTATTTAGGCTGAATTATTAGTGTTGCATAGCGTTGCTGTACAATGCAGGATTTTGCATTGTTTATAGTTCAGTTGCACAGTTTAATCAGACCAGTCTTGCATTAGGATGCTTTTGGCTTTGGGTCTGGGTCATCTGTCCTGACCAACCTATGTAGCACTGAACACGATTACAGCTCATTTCCTACATGCATGTATTCGTGTGCAATCTCTGCCAATAAAGCCACCTCGTTTACCTCGAACACGTGTGCCGTGAGCGTCCTCCGCAGCTCCGTCCACAACACCGCGCACACGAAGAACAGGGCGACCTCGGAGGGGGCAAGGTGCGCGTGCTCGCGCAGGGCGCGCGCTGAGGGCTCCAGCCCGCAGTCCGCGCACTCTTTCAGGGCGCCGAGCAGAGTGCGGTAAGAGGCGCTCAGCAGCTCCGTGTAGCCGGGTAGGGGCTCCAGGGACACACCGCCACCCTCACTCAGCCCGGTGCTTCCTTCCATAGCGCCACGTAGTCCCAAAGCGCTGCTCTTACGAGTTAATAATAAAGGTTTATTTTGTTGTTTCTGAGGCTATTTTTGCTTCCTCTTTTTTTTTAGGGTCACCAACGTTTCCTCAATATAAAGCTATAGCTAACGGTTAGCTTAACGTTAGCCCCCAGAAAACACGTTAAGCTGCTTAACGGAGGAGCTTAATTATCTCGGCTACTTAATTATATATAAGACACTAATAAAAAACTATTTTATAATGTTTAACTATAAAATTGAGCAGATTTCGAATATTTTTATTATTATTATTATTATTATTATTATTATTTTAACCGATTAAACAGTCCAGATTGTAAAAGTAAATCGTTATATTCAGAATTAATGATGGATAGATATCTAACCACACTATTAGGCTCTTTATATATCTTTATATCTCTCTCCGATTAAAAAACAGCATCATTTGGATGCAAATGGACATCCCTGCTGCTCTTATTGCTGTCGAAATGAGGAAAATAGCCAATTTCGACTATAAAAGGGCTGAATATCCCATCATTATAAAGCCTAGTACTCTTATTTCTCACGAATTCAGCTAACTAGCTCAGTATAGGCGTTAATAGTAGATATAGTAGATATCTGAGCTGAGGCTGGTTTAGACTAGGTACCAACATCAAACCACGGATCCGTGTCCTCCGTTATTCGCCCTCATTTCTCATAACCTCAACAAACCAACCCTGGAAATAAACGGAGCTGGAAAAACACGGCAGATAATGTGGCTACAAAACCCCGCATGGTCCTCGCCTATGGATGTCCTCGCCTTCCCGTCCACATTGTGATGGCTGGACGAAACGTGAGAGAGGAGAAAAGCCGGTGGATGTCCCGATGGTAGTCGCTGTAATCCAGTCTACAGGATTAAAACACTTATTTAAAATCAACACGACGGATAACTTAATAAATCTGCTGCGAAAAGCGAAAGTCCTGATCAGTTAAACGCGCTAATATAAAGTTAACGAAGCCAAAACACGCAGAGAGGGGCTGTGACGTCAGCGCGGCCGGCCCTGTGTTTTTTTTTTTTTCCCCTCCACCCGCACTCTGGCAGACCCCGCCCTCACCGTGCTGCGATTGGCTGCTAGTTCTTACACGGGCAAGCGTTCCGCCAGTAGGCGCAAGGCAAGGGGCGGGGCTTGTCTGAATAGGGTAGGAATACTAGTTGCCAGATTGGCGCAATCACGATTCATTCAAACCGTGCTGGGGAGTGAGTCAGTACATGTAATCTGGATTACTGTATATGATTATTGTATGGATTAATATTTTAGAGGATTACTGTTTGATTTGGCAGCATCAATAAATCAGTCTACAAATCCTTAATTTACTGAGTGTGCCCTCATTAACAGCATAATAGCTGTGTAACTGACACTGATGCTGGTAGTTAGGATGAGTGGCTTCGAGATAAAGAGAAAGTCGAGGGAGGACTGGATTTAGGGATGGATCTTATAATAGATTAATAGAAAATTAGCAATTATGGCACCAAATAAAGCAGTCAGAAACACATATAAGTGGTATGTAGTATGATTTAGATATAATGTGTGTACTGATATGTAACCAGCAACAGATACTATGCAAAGTTACAGTTATATTGTATTATTATATTATATTATTACAGTATATTATTATCGTATTAATTATTACATTTCTTAAATAGTCTACCTAATATTGACTATTAATCAACCTATAACTTTAAATTGAATGCAGAATGAACAATAAATCAATAAAACAGCACAAGAAATCATGACAACTATAAACACACACTATAGCACTAGTTATGAGCTCAGCAGTGTTTTTCACATACAAACATTTGCACAGATTTGGTAAATAAACCTTTTCTTACTGAATAGGACCACAAATTTACCTGTATAGCACTTTTTACACCTGCCATTGTCACAAAGCAGCTTTACAGGAGTCCAGTAATAGGATAAGATGTGTCCTGAAAATATAAGCATGAATGTTTTCTTATCTTTTACACAGACTAAAATTATTTATTTTTTAATAACTTTTATTTTTTTTAACTACTTAGACATGACCAGCAAAGCTTAATTTGAATACCTGTGTAGTGTTGTTATTGTTGTTGTTATTGTTGTTGTTGTTGTTGGCCATGACATCATGGATGGTATTTTATATATATATATATATATATATATATATATATTTTATACAGGGTAGTGAAGCTATCAGTGGAAGGCCTTTCTGATTTAACTGATTCAAACGTGGGCAGTTTGTCACCCAATCTGGCAACACAGTTTTTATGGCTTACTCCGCTGCTAGGGGGTGATAGTGTGCCACAGCCTTTACCGTGAATCATCCCCAATCAGGTACTGTTTCAGCCATAGATATACATGCGTATACATATGTATGTTTATCTATGGATAACAACAACAAGGCTAAGCAAGTGTGTAAACATAGACCAACACAAGACAAGAAACAGCTGAGAACAACAACAAGAGGGAGGAGGAACAAGGTGGAACCAGAAGAGGAGTGTGACAAGAAGGCGGAGCTAGGAATGTCAAGTCAAGGGACTAAGCAGAAAACAGGGGAGGAGATTGTTTGGTCCGGTTTTGACCAGAGGAGAATGGGTTCCTCTCAAGGTTTCTTCGTCTCACACCACCTTAACACCACCACCTCAGACCTGCTCATTATATGGGCTCGAACCTGGCCATCTGTAAATCTGCTCAGTGACAGAACTCATTGTTTAAATCACTGTATACAGTAAATAAGCCTGAGCTGACCAAGGATTGGACTGGACATAAAACAAGGATGGACACAGGGACAGTGATGGGGACTGGCCTAGGAGTTATACGGATCAGGAGTTATCTAGGCAGGGTCACAGAGAAGTGAGAAGTTGCCATGTCAAAAGATTGGGCAGCCTGTAGGTCAGGAGACTGGGCGGACACTCAGCAGGACAGGGCACTGCAGCAGGACGTCGAGCAGGTGGGACCACAGGAATGTCCATGGCCATTAATTCCATCGTTTCTTCAGAGCAACTTACAGAACATCTGGGTCTAGGTCATAGAGGGGTCTTAAAGCCTGCCTTTGATGCACCTTGAAGGATGACGGGTCATACTTCAGGCATTAAGGGCTCAAGGAACTGATCAGGTTTTGGCCTGCTCCATTTGGGCTTGGTAGGCAAGTGGAAGGGTTTTCAAATGTGATGGGAGCAGGACTGGAAAGCCAGTAAGAGGGAGGCTCAGTGAGTCTGGCCCAGAGCTACAGCACCACCTGCTGGAAAAAAACTCAGCTGGGGTGTTTTAATGCACTCATCGGTACAAAACTAACATGGAGCATATTCTATTATTGCTCCTCAACTGAAAGTCTGGCCCCAGAATATGAGAAGAGGGGATAAGGGGAAAAACTGCAAAGCCACATCATCTGTCCAAGCAGAGCATCAAACCAGCCTCATCTGGATGCTCTCTCTGATCAGAGCAATTAAGCTAATGTTGAAGCTCCTTCTTCAGGTTCTCCTGCTACAAGTCCATGTACAGCCTCTCCAGCAACTCTGGGACCCACAGCAGTCCTGAAAGAGGAATAGCTGAGCTCGGACAAATAAAGGGTTGATTAATCCATTAATGCATAATTCTAAAAAAACTCCATTAAAATCCATTACTTTACTAAATGAAAGCACATGACCTCTGTTGGAAGGAAGAAAATGCAGCTGTTTAACACAAGAACGAGCACATACATCTACATATCTTATGTCTCCAAAAATGGTCAATGGAAATTCAATGGAAATCTATGGAAAAAGAGCTTATTTCATGTCTTTTTGGAGCATTTCTATTGGCCCATTCATCATAAATATAGTAAATATGTGGTTGATCCAGAAACATATGCAGTTTCTAGCAGCCCAACCTAATTGGCAGTGTGTGTGTGTGTGTGTGTGTGTGTGTGTGTGTGTGTGTGTGTGTGAAATACCTGATATACAAGCCTAGTACCTTCTGCACCTGTCCAGGCATGCACTCCACAAGACCTCCGATAGGCGTCCTATGGCATCTGGCACCAAGACAAACATCAGCAGCAGGTCCTTTAAGTCCTGTAAGTTGCGAGATGAGGCCTCTATGGATCACATTAATGAGTCGTGGGCACCCATTTTGGTAGGTACTGACCTCTGCATACCAGGAACACCCCAAAATACCTGACTGCTCACTTGTTGCCTAATATATAGATCTCACACTTTGACAGAAGTCACTGGAAGCAGATAATCATTATTATTCATGTTTCCTGGCAGTGGTTTTATGGTTAGAACAGAATAAATAATGTAAGTGTAAGTAGATACCACAAGGGGGCGCTGTAGGCTTTCCAGTGCTCATAAATGGCAGCTACTTTCCCCCCCATGTTAAATAATCATGACTTAGCAGTACTGAGAACTCAGGAGAGATTTCAGATCTCAGAAAATGTGTTTAATTACCATGAAAAAATTAATGGCCCTAAAATAGTTTATTCTTTATAGAAAATATGAAGCCATTTTGACTTTCTGAGTGAATATAGGCCCTTTTGTCCTCCTTTGTGCAGACCCAGAGTGTCTACATCAGTAATAGTGCTTTACACTTTGTCACGTCCACAAGTTACAGTAAGAAATAATCAGCTGTAAGAGCTGTGGTTTGAGATGTACACTGCGTAATGCCGGTGCTTGCAATCCGCTTTCATACCTATCCAGTATTATAGGTATTATAGGCCCCCTGTGGTCAGTGGTGGCTCAGCAGTTAGAGCACAATACCCAGGTAAAGTTAAAGGTGCACGTATTTGTCACTGTACAGTGAAATGGGTCCTCCGCATTTAACCCATCTGTGGTAGTGAACACACACTCACACACTCGTGAACTAGGGGCAGTGAGTACACACACACACCCAGAGCGGTGGGCAGCCAACTCCAGCGCCCGGGGAGCAGAGAGGGTAAAGGGCCTTGCTCAAGGACCCAACAGTGGCAGCTTGCCAAACCCGGGAATCAAACCCACAACCCTGTTATCACCCGGTGCTCTAACCGCTGAGCCACCACTGCCCCTATACCCAATACCCAGGCTCAGCAAGCTGCCACTGTTGTCCTTCACCCACTCTGCTCTCTGAATACCACACCAATGGCGGCCCACCGCTGCCTGCACGGGTGCAACACTGCAACTATGTGTGTTTGATCACTAGTGTGTGTGTGTGTGTGTGTTAATAATATGGATGGGTTAAAGGCAGAGGCCAAATTCCATCTGTGTCTAACACTAATAGGGAATATGGCTGTCTTGTCTCGTCTACCTCTGAGCCATAGGTTACTGTTTGGGATTTTATTGTTTATGGCTTGTTTACTAAAATAGAGAGATATAACTGGTGTTAGGAAAGGTTTCATCATCCAGCTCAACAGAAAAAGTAAAAAATATATATATTAACATTATAAAATAATGTTTTTAAAGACTTCATAGTCAATTAGATCATTTTATG